>NW_008357637.1:3751241-3767511 GCF_000622305.1 Nannospalax galili | reverse complement strand
CTCTTCCTCCAGAGTGTTGGGACTAAAGGTGTGCACCCCCAAGCCCGGCTCAACAAGACATTTTCCCTTTTTTTTTTTTTTTTTCTGTCTTTTTGAGACAGGGTCTTCTAGTAGCCCCAGCTGGCCTGGAATTCACTATATAGGCCAGGCTGGCCTTTGAACTCACAGAGATCTGCCTGCCTCTGCCTCCTTACTGGGATTAAAGGTGTGCACCATATGCCCATCTTAAGACATTTTCATAATACCTCCATTATAGGGATAGACTAAAATTTCTTTATCCATCTCAAATTTTAAAGTCGTGTTAGAGGTGCCCAATTCCCTGGAGCTGGAGTTATATAAGGCAGTTGTGAGCCACCAGATGGATGTATGGGTCTTTGGAATTGAACTTGGGTCCTTTGCAAGAGCAATGTACACACTCTTAACCTCTTAACTTCTGAGCCGTCTCTCTAGCCCTTCACCATCTCTCTAGCCCTTTACCTTATTTTCTGAGACAGAGTCTCACTGAACCTGGCGCTCACTGATTTGAGTAGGCTAGCTAGCCAACAAGTTCCAGGGATCCTTTGTTTTCACCTTTCCAGCACTGTGATTACAGGCACACATCACTGTACCAGGCTTTTTACATGGGTACTGAGGATCTTGAACTCAGTTCTTCATGCTTACATAGTTAACACTTTACCCACCAAGTCATCTCCCCAGCAGCCTCAGAAATTAATCTTTAGTAGTAATACTTGTAATATAGGGGCTAGAGAGATGACTCAGTGATTAAGAGCACTGACTGCTCTTTGAAGCAATTCCCAACATCCACATAGCAGCTAACAGTAACTCCAGTTTCAGGGGATCCAACGCCCTCTCTGGTCTCCACAAGCATGGCATAGATGCACTTACATACATGTAGGCAAAACACTCAAACACATAAAATAGAAATAAATAAGTAAATAAGTACATGTAATATGGTTTTGTATGTTTTTTGTTTTGTTTTATGAACCGACTTTGTTCATTCTGTGTAACTGAGTGGAAACTAGGTAAAATCTTTATCATTTAGAAAAAAATTACAAAGCTTAGGGTACTTAAGGGCATGTAGTAAGGTAATAAGTATTAAGGCACTGCTTACCATAGTGCCTGATAAGTAGTTAAAATACATATTAACTGTCATCATTGTCTGATAGATTTAGAACACAGATTCATGTAGAATTTCAGATTAAAGTGAAGCAAATATTTTACTATTCATAGTATAGTATATTACTGTTAGTCACATGATCTTTTTGACATTTGTGGTAAGACAACAAAGTGAGATCTTTTGTAAGGTATATTGAAAAACCAGTTATCTCCACGTGTATTTGTTATGTATGTTTGTATATTAAAGAAGATAGTTTTATCTAGATTTAGTCAGAAGAGTAAGTCTGCTCATATATAATCTCTAAATGTGTGGAAAAGCTTTGATGGTCATCTAAAAAGATACAATAAAAAATAGATGGCTAATAAAGGATTACTTATAGTTGGGAAGAAGGAAACAGTTATAGAAGAGTAATGATCCAAATCTAAAGAGTTGGGGCTTGGAGGAAGATTAATCTTAAAATTGAGACTATACAGCATAGATTATCTTTGATAATCTTTACAAGTATCAAAATAAAATTTAGTTTCAAAATCTGACCCTTAGAACCAGGCATGGTGGCTCACGTCTTTAAGCTCAGCACTTGAGGGACTGAGACAGGGATACTGCAAATTCAAGGCCAGCCTGGAGTACAGAGTGAGTTTCATGCCAGTCTGGGCCACTAGCGAGGCCCTTTCTCAAGATAACAACAACAAAAAGTTTGTTTTATATGCTTTTGATTAGACCATTGAAATTTCTAGGATCCCATTTCTTAAAAGGAAAATTGGGGGCACTGGAGAGATGTCTTGGCAGTTAAGAGCACTGGCTGCTCTTGCAAAGGACCCAGGTTCAATTCTCAGCATCTACATGGCAGCTAATAGCCATCTGTAACTCCAGTTCCAGGGGATCTGACGCCCTCTTCTGTCCTCCTCGGGAATTATACAACATGGTGTGCTAACATACATTCATACACATATAAAATAAAAGGAAAAATTGTAAATGAAGATTTTAGGGGGGAGGTAAGCTCTGCCCATAGGAATCTGAATAGTTAAGAATCTATCCTATAATTCTGTTTATGTAGTTTTTTATAGCAGGTGAAACTGATGTAAATACAACTTTTAGAATCAAATGAAGTAATTTCTTCAGTGCTTGTAAAAACTGAAGACAGATTTGGATAAAAACAAAATCCTAATGATGCACTATTGATAAAGGAGAATGTCTCATTTTATCAACAGTACTGTAATTTCATATTTATTTAGTGTTTGCTATTTATATTAAATATACACAATCCAGACTTGATAAAACAGTTAAGAATTAACTGTAAATATTCTCTTAGCTCTGTTGACACATAATTAGCTGCTAGTTTTAGGAAAAGATCTTTATGATCTTTTTACTGGTATTACTTTTAATAGAAATCTAGATGTATTCTGGGTTATTAATGCTTAATTGATAATGAAAATTGTTTTTAATCTCTGAAATCATATTTTGTGTGTGTGTGTGTGTGTGTGTGTGTGTGTGTGTGTGTTTCGTCATTTAAATTTTAGGTTTCCCTTTTTGAAAGGAGAAAAGCTCTTCATATGTGCAGGATTTCTTTGAACACATACATACTATCCTACCTTTCATAGCTTGTTGGTTTTTTTTTTTAAGTACTTTATTATTTTTATTTTATGTGTATGAGTGTTATGCCTGCATGTAGGTAAATGTACCCATGTCATGCGATGCCCATGGAGAACAGAAAAGACTGTGGGATCCCCTGGAGCTGGAGTTACGAACAGTTGTTAGCTGCCATGTGGGTGCTGGGATTTGAACCCAGGTCTTCTACAAGAACAGTCAGTGCTCTTAACTGCTGAGCCATCTCTCCAGCCCCTCATAGCTTGTTTTTTTAAGTAGACCTTAAAGCAGCCATAGCAGTGCTGTTATTTTTTGAAGTTCTTAAATGTATTATGTAGATAACCTTGAATTTCTATTGCTTTTTTTTTCCATTTAAAATTGTTTTTCCTCAAATACCAAGTCACTTAAATAAGGGTCTTTACTTTTTATACTGCTAATACATATAGTACAGGTATAGCTACCCAGTATAAAAGTAGTTTGTGATATTTCAGGTACTCCTGTGTTAAAATCTACTTCCACGGGCTATCATAGGAAATGCACTGACATTCTATAATGCTTGTTGTGTTAGTCAACTTTTCATCACTATAACATAATTGACGTAATCAATTTTGAAAAGATTTTTTTGGCTTACAGTTTTGTAGGCGTCAGTCTGTGATTATTGGCTCTCTTGTTTTGGGTGAGGTAACACATCTTTGTATGAGTGTTAAGCAGATCAAAACTGCTTACTTTATGGCTGAAAAGTGAAAAAGAGAAAGAGGGAAGGGTTCAGTTCCACAATCCCCTTCAAGGATAATATGCCCATAGTGACCTAAAGGTTTTGTTGCTGCTGTTTTGTTGTTTGATCCCAGGCTACCCTTGAATTCTTATTCTCTTGCCTCCATCTCCCAAGTGCTGTAGTTATAAGTATTTACCACTATGCTCAGCTGGGCATAATGACCTTCAACTTCTTAAGGGTTCCTCCACCTTCCAGTGTACCACCCTGGGGAGCAAGCTTTTTTTTTTTATTTTTTAAATCTCTGAATGCGTTTATATTTAGACTTTTGGACATGTTTCCTTCTGAAAATGATAAAGCACTGTGTCACACCTGTGCCCACCCCACAGCCCACCAGTCCCTGTGGAGGGCGATCCACTGCCTCAGAACTCCGAAATAAATAGAATTGCCATCAGGTAGCACTGGATCATGGCACAGGGGGTCTGGGCAGCCTCGGGTGGGTGGCATTGTGGGGAAGGGGGGAGCAAGCTTTTACCACTGGACCTTTGAGGGACATTTTAGATGTAAACAAAAGTGCTTGCTTTTACAGCAAAACTCTTGGAAAAGAGTTGGTTATACTTTCCATTCTCTTGAATTTACTCTAGGTAGAGTTTTGTCCTTTACTTACTTTATGGAAACTGCTCTTGTCAAGAAAGTCATTACTAGATTACTACATTTAAGGGTCGTTTCTTTGTCTTCATTTTATTTGACTTACTAAGCATTTAACATAGTTAATCATGTTCTTAAAATAATTTCTTCATTTGGCTTTCTTCCTTCACTGGTGATTCTTGCTTTGCTTTGCCTTTTTAAAAATATTATTTTTTTATGTGTATAAGTATATTGCCTGCATGTATGTAAATGTTATGGTATGCAGTACCCTTGGAGATCAGAAGCAAGTGTTGGCTTCCTCTGGAACTGGAGTTATGGATAGTTGTCATCCACCATGTGGGTGCTGGGAATTGAACCTGGGTCCTCTGCAAGAGCAGTCGGTGCTCATAACTGCCGAACCATATCTCTAGCCCCTCCTTGCTTTGGTTTTGATTTGTTTTGCAGTGCTAGAAATTGAACCTAGAACCCTGAGTATGCTACACAAACTCTGATTACTGAGCTACATTACCTAGACCCTCACTTTCTGCACTTAATCGCCTCTACTTGTTAATGGTGTAGTGCCTATAGAGTTATGTGGCTCTTAACACCAACTCTGTATGCTAAATTACATAAATTGGTAAGTATTCTACCTTAACTCTAGAGCCATCAACTCTGTGATCATTGTCTTCATTTGGAGATTTTAAACATCTCAAAACTTTCACCCCTTCCCACAACTTTGTACCTTTCAAAAAGAATACATACAATCTTTCTAAGTACTAAAGATAAACCCTCCAGTGTGTAAACTTGTTTCTGTTCTCATACCTTATATGTATGACAACCTCATCACTATTTCCACTATCTATGACTCTACCTTCAAAATACTTCTTTTTGTTTTGTTTTGTCTTACTGGTTTTTGGAGACAGGATCTGCCTGGCCTGGAACTTGCCATGTTGACCAGGTTAGCCTTGATCTCACAGAAATCCACCCACCTCTGCCTCCAGAGTGCAGGGATTAAAGGTATGTGCCATCATGTATGACCCTTCAGAATATTTCTTGACTGATTCATTCTACAACCTGGAACCTCCTCGCCAATTTTAGTCATGGTCCCCCACCCCGTGTGTGTGTGTGTGTGTGTGTGTGTGTGTGTGTGTGTGTGTGTGTGTGTGTGTGTGTGTCTCTTTTTTTTTTTTTTTTAAAGGCTTGGTTTTACTATGTATATAGCTCAGGTTGACTTGGAATTTACTGTATAGTCTAGGCTGGCCTTGAACTTGGGGTCCTTCTGCAACAGCCTCTCTAAAGCTGAGATGACAAGCATGTACCACGGCCAGTGGCTGCTATCGTCATTTGTAATAGTAATTTATAATAGTCTCCTAATATTAGTATCCCTATGTTGGCTTTTGTCTCCTAACAGACTTTTTTAAACTTTAAAAAAAAAATTTATTTATTTTTATTTTATGTGTATTGCCTGCGTGTAGGTAAGTGCACCTGTGTCCTGCAGTGCCCTTGGAGGTCAGAAGAGGCTGTCGGATCCCCTGGAACTGGAGTTATAGACAGTTGTTAGCTGCCATGTAGGTGCTGGGATTCAAACCCAGGTCTTCTGCAAGAATAACCAGTGTTCTTAGCCATCTCTCCAGCCCCCTGACAGACTTTTATACAGCGTCTGGGATCCTGAGTTTATTTTAATGAAGTGCAATTAAAAATTATGTCACCTCTTTCAGTTCCTCCCTCAAAATAACATATGAAGTTCTTATAATAACCTGTAAAGAAATACATATCAGCTGGATGTGATGGCGCGTGCCTGTAGTCCCAGCACTAGGAGGCTGAGGCAGGTGGATCTCTGTGAGTTCAAGGCCAGCCTGGTCTACATAAGTGAGTTGCTGGGGCTACAGGGAGACCCTGTTTCAAAAAGACAAAAAAAAAAAAAAAAAAAAAAAAAAAAAAAAAAAAAGGAAGGAAAGAGCACATATACTTCTTTCTCCCTTTCTACTCCCCTATTTTTTTTTTTAAAACCTCTTTGGTTTTAACACTGTTCTTTCATACTCAGTGTTGCCACACAGTCCTCCTTCCTTTTCCTTGAACACACGCAGCATACGTCCAGCTTGTTTTTCTTTCTGCTTTGAAAACACTTGCACAACCATTACCTTCTTCAGATCAAATACCACCACATTGGCAAAAACTATGTCTCCTATATTTAAAATAGTAGCTACTCCTTTTACTTTCTATCCCTTCTTACCCTATTTTTTCTTCTAAATACTTGATTGCCACCAATTATTGCATATTCGCTTATTTGTTTCCTAATTTAAAGGTAAATGTGATAAAGACATCAGTGAAAAACTGGGAAATAGAGATGAGAATGTCATATAAAAATTGAAGTATAATCAGGAAATTGTAAATCATGTGTGCATTAATGTTGTATCTTATAAGATGAACATGTGAAAAACTACCATCCTGATCAAGACATTGATTATTTAGAGCAACCCAGAAATCTGCCTGTACCTAGTCATTATCTTTTTCAGAAGTGTTGACTGTTAGAGTTACATATTTATCGTGTTTGAATTGACCCTGGCACATCATTATCAGCCAGGTTCTTTCTTGATAGTAGACATTCTGTAGATTTGGAGAACTGCATGACACATATCTACCCATCATAATACTATAGAGTATTTTCACTGCCCTAAATTTCTCTTCCCTGTTTTTTTTGAACTTTATCCAATCCAGTAGGAAATTAGTGTATTATACTGAATCAAGAAAAAGTTGTACATTTTTATTTAGGAACAAATTTGGCAAGTTTAGAAGTAGATGACTTGGAGAAAGATATGAGAGCCTGGAAATGAACTGGCAGGACTTTATTGAAGTTGATAGTTTGAATAATTAGGTTGTTGTAGTCAGGGGGGGTGCAAGGATAAGTTTTTTTGTTTTGTTTTTCTTTTTGGTGGACGAACTTGTTCCATTTGGACCTGCTAAGTTCTATGCCTATGATTTATCCAGATGCAGTAAGAAAGAAAACTAAATTGTTAGCAGCTGTTTCTGTGACATGCTCTTTAAGCATATTTATTTAGTTTGAGGAAGAGAATTAGCAATAGAGATGAATAAGAATGTCCTGAAGTATGTTTGTCCTCAGACAGGTTGCATTTCGTTCCTTCCCATGGTGTGTGTGTATGTGTGTGTGTTTTCTGTCTGGTCTTGAAGTCTTAATACTTCTGTTCAGATAGATTTCTTTCCCTTTCTTGGAATGGTCTTACTATGTAGTCCTTGCTGGCCTGGAACTTACTATGTAAACCATACTGGCTTTAAAATTGTAGCAGTCCTCCTGCTTTGCCTCCTTAATGCTGGAATTACATTTCTTAACTTTCTTTTGTTTCTTTATAAAATTGTTTTAAAATTTTTTATGTGTATGAGTACATATACATAAGTGTACCATGTATGTGCAATGCCCATCAAGACTAGAAGATGTTGGATCCCTTGGAACCCGAGTTATAGACAGTTGTTAGTTGTCATATGGATGTTGGGAACCGAGCCCTGGTCCTCTGCAAGAGCAGCCAGTGCTTTTAACCACTGAGCCATCTCTCTTGCCCCTCCAAGGTTTTTGTTTTTGTTTTTGAGATGGATTCTCACACTGAGGCTCAAGATGGCCTGAATTCACTGTGTAACTCAGACTGGTCTCAAACTCGAGCAGTCCTCCTGTCTCAGCCTCCCAAGAGCTGGGTTTGCAGACATGGACCACCATACCCAATTTAAAAAATGTATTTTTGATAGTGTCTTGCTCTTGCTTTTTATCCCTACCCACTTATCACAAACGATGAGTAAATAGTCATAGAAGATTTAAATGAGGTTAAATGAAAGTGAGTAGCTTTTTTAAACATCTGATAAAAATTCGCATTTATAGGCAATTTTCCCCCAAATTTGTATATGATAATCTGTATGCTGCCGTTATGCAGCTTGTGGGAGCTAGTACTATATAACTATTTTGTGTGGTGTTTGTTATGATATGATAGTTGGATGCCTGATTTATAAAAAGGCAGAAGCTGATATAATTTGGAATGATTTTATTCATCCATCTCTATTGAAAATACAGAAACATCAGATTATATATCCTTGACTTTTTTCCTAATTTTCAGTGATGAGATGAAACTCACTCTGCATATAGGCCTGTAATAGATAGTTATGAAATAGCCATTCGCTGAGGGAATGAGCTCTTTTTGTCCTTCATCAAATAGAGGAGAAAGTGACTGCTTTATCAGCTCAACCTGTAAGTATGCTCTGGATTATCTCTTCCTGGCCTTTTGGAAACACCCTCCCCCTGCCATTGGATCTTTTTCATAACCACTTAAATATGTTTACCTTTCCTGTTTTTCAGAACAAAATACTTTTTGTCCCTTTTAGCTTATAAGCTTCTGTCGCCATGTTTCTTTGTGTGTCTCAACCAAACATCTTCAAACTTGTTTTTCTCTGAGTGTGTGTGCGTGTGTCCAAGTATGAGCATGCATGTAGTGTGAGTGCCTACAATGGCCAGAGGCATCAGATCTCCCTGTGGAGCTAGAGTTAAAGGAGTTATAAACTGCTAGATGTGGGTGCTGAGACCTGAATTCATGTCCTTTGCAAGAGCAGTAAACACTGTTAACCATTGAGACATTTCTCCATCTTTTTGTGTCATTTTGTATTGTTCTGAGTCAGTCTTGCTATGTAGACCAGATTGGCTTCAAACTCATGATATTCCTGCCATAGTCACCCCAGAAATCTGGGATTTACATATGTGTACCACCATATGTACTCAGTTGTACTTGTTGTTATTAATGCTTTCCTATTTGTACCCACCTTCCTTCTTGATTTATATGTAGCATTTGATGTTGTCTACTTGCTATGAAATGGATCCTTTTTTTTTTTTAATGGAAGCACATTTTCTTGACTGCTGACTTCTCCAAGTGCCTTAAATAGTTGTGTCTTCATAGACCACCTTCTACTTTAGTCCCTTGAGTGGTATTACCTACTTATTTGGATGGGCTCTTTGACAGTGTTTATCCTGGTAACTTCCACTTCTGTATCTTTAGCATGCACTTCTCTTCTGAGCTCTAGACCTATAGGTCTAGTTTCTTTACTTAGGCGTCTCAGACTATGAAAACTCAGCAACTTAACCTTGAACTCAAGAACTTTCTTCTCCTCCTGTACCTTCTTCAGTAGTTCTTCTTTTACAATTATTTTTTTTCTTTTTTTGCAATTAATTTATTTTTAAATGTTTATATACATATGTTTATATGTACCACATGAATGCAAGAGCCCACAGAGGCCAAAAGAGGGCTTGGATCCCCTGAAGCCAGAGTTACAGATGTTTTTTAACCTCCATATGGGTGCTGGGAACCAAACTTACGTCCTCTGCAAGAGCAGTAAGTACTCTTAACTTCTGAGCCATCTCTCTAGCCCCTTTAATAGTTCTTATGTCGTTGATTAGTACTAATAATCTTGCTGCCCAGGCTAGAATCCTTTCTCTTCCCATTTTACCCTTTGTTTTTTTAATGTGGCTATTTCTTTTTTTAAAATAACTTTATTATTTTTATGTGTATGAGTGTACTGCCCGCATGTGTGTAAATATACCTATGTTGTTTAGTGCCCATGGAGGTCAGAAGAGGGCGTCAGATCCCCTGGAACTGGTGTTAAGATGGTTGTTAGCCACCATATGAGTGCTGGGAATCGAACCCAGGTCCTCTATAAGAGCAGTCAGTGCTCTTAACTGCTGTGCCAACTCTCTAGCCCCTAATGTGGTTATTCCGATAAAGTAAACTAGCATTGTTTGAGACAGTCTTCTTGATTGTTGATAATAACTTCTAGTTTGTATTATTAAATTTAGGTACATTCTTTGTGTGTGTGTGTGTGTGTGTGTGTGTGTGTGTTGGGGATTGAACCCTGGGTACTCTACTGAGCTATAACCTAGCCCTACACACCCTATTTTTGCCCCATGTATTAGTGACTGATACAGATATAAAATAAAATTTTTGGCTTGCATATATAGTTTTTCAGGAATTTATGCTTTTGACAGGATCCTATTCAGTATGTTATTTTATCATTAGTATCTATTAAAATCATTTTTCTGAATCGAAAAAACCTTAGTTGTTATAGGTTCACTTAGAAAATGATGTATTATTGATACATAAGTAAAGACGTTTGTCTCCGCCAAGAAAACACAACTTCTTGTCAAATCCACTCTTTTTGTCATTCCATGCCGTTTGTTTCCACCATCTCGTTTATAATAAAACTCCTCAAAATTGATGGAATAATGTTGCAGCCATTACAAATACTTTAGTAATGACTGCCTTTAAAGCTTAAGTTTTCTTGTTACAGTTTCAAATGAATGCATTCTGTATGTGTTGGGTGGGCATGTGTATGTGTTCACATGAGTGTGTGTACCTGGAGCCTAGAGACTGGCACGTGTCTGCCTTGATTGCTCTCCACCTTATTTTGTGAGACAAGGTCTCCCTGAACCTAAAGCTTACCAACTTGACTAGGCTAGCTGACCAATGAAGTACTAGGAATCTGCCTGACCCTGAGTCATAATATCCCCTGCCCCGCTCCCCTACCACTTGCATTGAGATTACAGGTATGCACTGAGCTTGCAACATTTATGTGGGTGATGGAGATCTGAACTCAGGTCCTTCATGCTTGTGTGGCAGGCACTTTACTGACTGAAGCATATCTCCGG
This sequence comes from Nannospalax galili, assembly GCF_000622305.1. NCBI lineage: Eukaryota > Metazoa > Chordata > Mammalia > Rodentia > Spalacidae > Nannospalax > Nannospalax galili. The sequence continues at coordinate 3,756,780 of NW_008357637.1, read as the reverse complement.
CCCCATGAATGCATTCTCTTACATTCATGTAGTACCTACAATTAGAATGAATGCAAATTTGTAAGATATTAATGGTATTAGAATATGTTTGTCTTAATTGATCATTAGATTTAGTAACAGACTAGGCCTAGTGGCACAGGCCTAAACTACTTGCGATGCTGAGGCAGGAGGGTCACAGTCACAAATTCAGGACCAGCTTGGGCAGCTTAGTGAGACCCTATCTCAAAACAAGAAGTTTAAAGAGGGGAGAGGCCCTAGGTTCACTCTCTCATACTCAGTTGACTAATTGAACAACTGTAATTGGAGTTTAACTTTACTTTTTTTAAAAACAAAACAGGGTGGCTGGAGACATGGCTCAGTGGTTAAGAATACTGGCTGTTCTGGCAGAAGACCTGGGTTTGAATCCCAGCACCCGCATGGCAGCTAACAACTGTCTGTAACTCCAGTTCCAGGGGATCTGACAGCCTCTTCTGTCTTCCATGGGCATTGCATGACATGGGTACACTTAACCTACATGCAGGCAATACACATACACATAAAAATAATAAATAAATTTAAAAAAACCAAACAGGATTATTATGTAGAACAGGCTGCCCTAGAAGTCTCAGAGATGTCTCTGTCTCCTTGAATACTGGGATTAAAAGCATACCTGGCAAGTTTCACGTTTGTTACTGGATCCTTAAAAAAAAATAAGCTCTGCTTCTGGCTTTGTTCCCTTTTTTTTTTTTTTTTTGCTAAATCCGTTATTTAAAATAAAATAGATTGTTTTGAAAGGAAAAAGCTACAAGGAACAGTGAGTATGCTCTATAAACAGGGATTTGTTTGTTTTTTTTAAACTTTACATAATACTTTAGAAAAATTTAGATTACATGTTGTTTTTCTAAGGGAGTGAGCTATGTCTCTCTTTTTTTGAATCTGTAGATATTAGGATCAAGGAAGAAGAACCTGATCCTGAAGAATGGCAGCTCAGTGGTGATTCTACGTTGAATACCAATGATCTAACGCATTTAAGAGTACAAGTGGTAGATGAAGAAGGGGACCAACAACATCAAGAAGGAAAAAGACTTCGGAGGGTAGCTTGCACCTGTCCCAACTGTAAAGAAGGTGGTGGGAGGTATGCACACATAAACCGTGTATTTTTTTTTTTTTAATAAAGTGTTAATATCATCACCTTAATTTAAAAAATACTGCATGCCATGTCAATTATGATAAGTTATTCATCACATGATCATTTTGGGTGTGTGTCTGTATGAATGGCAGAAGTTAGAAAACAAAATATATGCAATCAGATTTTCATCTGATGAAAATATAATTTTCGTCTTTAGAAAAATTGCTAACAGATGCGATTTTATAGGCCCCATTTTATTAGCCTGTTTGCAAACCAGCAGTGGGTTTGGCTAAATACGGAGAAAAAAATTGTTAACTTGAGAATGTTATATTAAAGTAAGAGGTTCAGAAATACTTGATAAGCATAAATACTTCCATTTTCAACAGAAATGGGGAAAAAGACCTTAATGATAGGAATTTATTTTAATGGTACTATAGTATTTTTAGCTCATTGTTTTTAAAAGCCCCAAGACAAAAATAATGTGACAGAATGAACTCAAAATGATCAGTAATTACATTAAATGTGGATGAATTAAGCCTATTAAGAGACTGTGACTTAGATCATAAATTTAAAAAGAAACATCTATCCTGTTGTTGATGTTGAGAAACATTTGCAAATGATGGGTACAGTAATAGTGAAGATGGGAAGAAAAAAGATTTGTTAGTCGAAAGTTTACAAAAAGAAAACTGAACAACAATGTTGGTATCATGCAAGATGCAATTTGTTAGTGTTAAATGGACAGGTAGGATATATTTCATATTGATAATGAAATATCTGTCAAGATTTAATAATTATAGTACTTTTTTGCACAGCTTTGAGGTTTAGAAAGCAAAGGCAGAATGATAAAGCTATGCTAACCCAATCCTTAGTCATGATGAAAGGCCTCAGTACCTTCTGTACTGATTAGGTACACAAAATACACCGGACAGTGTAACTGTATGTAAATACACATCACTTATAAACTTGATCATCTTTCCACCTTTTGGTCAGACTTATTAGTTGATTTGCACTTTGACCAGTTCATTTGCAACATTAATAACTAAGGCTGGGGATAAAGCTCAGTGAGGTCCTAATGTTCAGTCCCCAGTAACCACAAAAATGGGAAGGGACTGATAACTGCCAACATTTTGAAAACAGTACAATTATTCTTCTAAGTGACACTTTAAATGAATTACCTCTTGAGAGTTTGAGACAGGAAGAGTACCATAAATTTGAGGCCAGCCTGGTCTACATAGAAAGTTCTAAGCCAATCAGGGCTACGTAGTGAGAGCCTGTCTCAAAAACAAAACAAAGTATGTGTATGCTCCAGAGCCTTAATAATTGTATTGCCACCCCATTGATCAGTCTGCTTCTGCTCCTGATCTTTTAAGTATTTATACTTAGTGTAATTATTCATTTGCCTAAACTTTATTAATGTGGAATTCTGGATAGGCAGTAACTTCTGAAATTTACTCTCTATTTTAGAGGCACTTTCAAGATAAATTATTTGTGGGCGTCTAATTGGAGGCCAAGGCCTGGTCTTTGTTTCATTTATTCTTTAAAGTGAAAAGCCTTTTTTTTTTTTTTTTAAGTTTTATTTTGTTTTTGAGGCAGGGTCTCCCTGTTAGCTCCAGCTGGTCTGGAGCTTACTATATAGACCAGGCTGACCTTCATCTCACAGAGATCTACCTGCTTCTGCCTCCTGAGTGCTGGGATTAATGGCCTGTGCCATCACTTCCAGCTTGGAGTGAGAAGTATTCTTATTAAACACATGCTCCTAAAAATTCAGAGGGAGCAGGAGAGTATTTTAAAGAAAAACAAAAAGAAAACACCCAAATTTATCTCACCTTAATATAACCACTATGACATTGTTGTGCATATCCTAGGCATTACAGATATTTTAGAGTCATTTTTCTCTCGTTGTTTATATGTCTTGTTTTGAAAATTTTTGTGGCCATACTTCCAAGTCTGATCACTATCATTTTTTTATCTGTATATTCTATTGTATGTGGATACATAATAATTTGACGTCTCCTTTTGTTTGGGGTTTGTCATAATCCTCACACATGTCCTTGCACATTTGTCTGATTATCTCACTGGTGTATGTTGGCAGAAGTAGAATTGCTGGATCAAAAGAAATTGTCTGCTAAAATTGCTGGGTCAATTTCTATTTGAGTCAGCATGTATTAAGAGTATCCGTTTTCCTGTATACTGATCAACAGTTATGATTTTTAAAAACTTTTTAAAAGTTTGACAGGCAAGAAATAACTTTATTCTAGCTAGTGTATGTTTTAATTGCTTGGAGTGAGGTTGATCATTTCTGGTTATTTTATAAAATTTATTTTGTGAATTGTCTTGTGAATCTGTTTATTTGTATGTGAGATGTCATATGTGCAAATATTTTATTTTCTCAGTTCTACATTGCCTTTAACTTCCTGTCAGTGGTTTGCGAAATGTATATAAGTAAAAGGAGTTTTAAAAAAAAAAAAAATATTTAAGTTTTTTTTTTTTTTTTTTTTAAGATAGCTAGTAAAAGTTTTACCTATGCCAGGGATTATATTTAAAAAAATTTTTTTCTCTAGAATTTTTTGATTTGTTTTTAGTAGTTTATACTAAGCATTAAAAATTGAAGTTCTTAGAGAGGAATAATATTATTTCTTAGAGTTCATTTGAATAAAATTCAAGAGGTATCTAGGTTAGGCACTTGTATAAGTAACTGTTGTATCTAATTAGTAGTAGACACATTAACATAAATAGTAAATCTTAAGAATGTTCTTCAGCTTGTTTTTTAAAAATATAATATTGGCCCTTTTTTCTTGTATTTTTTTTTTAATACACATAAATGAGCATGATGGCATAGAAAAGTAATTTCATTTATAGAAACCTTTTTTTTTTTTGAGCAAGGTGTAAAAGAAAGTAAAAAGAAAATACTTTTAAGACTTCAGTTAGCCAGAATTTCTTGAGCAAAACCATTCTGGAGAAACTAGTGGAAGAAACAATTGTTACAAAATTGAAAAAGCAAACATCTAAAGGCATTTTTACATAGGTTTTGTATGGATTAAGCACCAGCCCATCTAAAATTTTATTTTGAAAAATTTGTTTTGTCAGCATTTCGGCTTGAGTCTTGTTTCTGCCACCCTAAGCAAAATTTGGCTTTATTGTCACTATCTTGTCATGGAATTATTGGGAACAAGTTTAGGAACTCAGGAGTAGAAGTTTTAAATTGTTAAAGTTTTGTGGGGGTATATAATGGACATTAGTGGTATGATAATGTGTTCAGTAAGAAACATGATTAAACCTGAAGAGTTCTTTCCCTTCATAAGACATGACATAAATCCATATCTAGTATGATTTCCTTCTTAAGTACAAACTTGAACCTTAATAAGTTGCTAAGCCTTTTCTTTAAATTATATAGTATTTGTGTGCACCTTCACCCTGATTTTTTTCTCTTAGATGCTTATCCCATTTTCAACGAATATTTATGTTTGCCTTCTAATTTAACTGAAAAAATATTTCCCTGCTAGTTTTCTTGGTCTTTTGAGAACACATGTTGCTGTTCATTTCTTAGTCTTGTATTTTGTTAGTGCTCAGAAGGTAAATTTTGCTGTTTGTGAAATAGCAGTTTTGAGTTTCCAAAATGGCACTAATTCATCTGAGTAATAGCTTTAGCAGAGGGGCATGTAGTCATGATGAGTGTGAGTGAGCTCAATTGGCTTCCCTGTGAAATTGTTATGATGAAGGCAATATCTAATACCAGTAAGCTGAAACATTGCTTTTCCTTAGATCTATTTAAGAATAAAGCAAATTTTAAGAAGCTAAATTAAATGGAAACAATAAGACTTGGGCATTGCAAATGAGCCAGGAAAACCTGTTTTTCTCTACTCAACTCTTTAAAGAGACTTAGAAATTGGGGGTGGACTGGAGCAGGAACTAGAATTGTGTTAGATTATGACATCCTTGCCCTGAGACAACAGCATGACTCCTCCTTGTCTTTACTTATGCTATTCCTCTGCCTGGAATGCCTTCCCTCCTTTCTATCTAAATCCTACCCACCTCCTCCACGAAGCCTTCTCTAACTACTGGAGCCCACATTGATGTCTCCCTGTTCAGAACACCTTTGGCATCTAACAGCCAGCACTGCACCGTTTAGCACTGTTTGTCCTATGGCAATTTCACATGCTACTGAGTGTGAGTACATTAAAATATAAATGTGGGGGAATATGCATTTTTCCAGTGAAACTTGAAAAACAATAGGTGTATTGTATTCAGGAGGATTTAGAAGTTATGGAAGGTTTATAGGCTACACTTTAGACTGAGATTGAGGGAGGAGGGGAGTTGGGGAGGGGATAAAAGTGCTTTTTAAAAAATATTATTGAAACATTGAAAAGTTTATACAATGTGATTTTGATAATTATGCCCAGAAAGTCATGCTTTAAAAAAAAACTTGATTCA
>NW_008357637.1:3748796-3750900 GCF_000622305.1 Nannospalax galili | reverse complement strand
CCACTCCAGAGGAAAAAAAGTAAAATACAAACTAGAGAATAGAGTGTTGTTTAGAGCATTTTGTGTTATTAAAAAAAAAAAAAAAAAAAAAAACTTTATTCAGTAATGAGCCTAATTTTTGTTTTCAAGAAATCATGTTTTTGTAGTGTTTAGTACTATTGAAATATTCAGGATTCAAAAGATTTCTTCTTGCTTAGGCTAAGATGCCTCTGTTCACTCATCTAAGCACATCTCCCATACTCTGTCCTTTGTATCAAATTCTTAAATGTAAAATTTTGCGAGGTGGAGAAAATGGTATCTTGTTACATCTTTTGTGAATAATTTGGGATGATCCACATGGTTTATGGGAGAATTTTAACTATAAAGATAATTTGATTTGTATTTGTTTCATGGACTAATGGGTAGTTAAGAACATAGCTTTAGCAGGACTTTTAAAAAACTTTTCCAAGTCAGTGTATGTTAAGAATAAATATTCTTAAATCATGTTAATATAAAGTCTGCTTAAGCTGTCTGTCTACTTTTTAATTGTACCTATGATGAGTTTTTGTACATTACTATTTGACTAATATAAAAAATTATCTGACATCATGACTTTGAATAAAACTAATTTCCCGTGTTATTAATTGAATTGATTATGCACAGTATTTGTGATTCTGATGGAATAGTCAATAGCTGTATTGTATATTCTTTGTGTACAATGTCCTTTTAATTACATAATTATCAAACATTAACATTTGGACAACAATCAATTCTGGAATAAAATTAAAATGTTAAATTTGTGTGTTTAAAATATATAAATTTTCATTTAAGTAGATTTAAAATGGTCTTGATTTCTGATTGACTTCACAGTCTTCTGTTTGAAATTCAGCATGAGGATATATGATAATAAATGGTTTGAATACTTTTATATAAGTGTGTATTATTCTGTGTGTTTTTTAGAGGTACCAATCTTGGGAAAAAGAAGCAACACATTTGTCATATACCAGGATGTGGTAAAGTCTATGGGAAAACCTCACATCTGAGAGCTCATCTGCGTTGGCATTCTGGAGAACGCCCTTTTATTTGTAACTGGATGTTCTGTGGTAAAAGATTTACACGAAGTGATGAATTGCAGAGGCACAGAAGAACACATACAGGTTACTAATATTTTTATGTCCTCCTTTCCTCTTTCCTTATCTTCTTTTTTCTTGGTTACAGATTGAATTCAGGGCCTTCTGTATATTAAGAACACACTCAGCTACACCCTCAGCCTCTAATGGTTGCTTATAACAGACAAAAATGAATTGTAGCCTATATAACATACTAGATTTCTTTTTTTCATCATACCTTACTGAATTAAATCTTTAAAGTGGAATTAATTGGATCAAAATTTTGTATTTAGTAACACTAAGTTAAAAAACACTGATTCCAAAGAATAAGCCAGTATATGTTTTCTTGTGAAATAGTTTTGTGTAGACTTTGGTTAGCCTTTGACTGTTAAATGTCTTAAGTCACATTTATACTATGTATTCTGTTCACATAAAGATATAGTTGCTATTATTTTTGAGCCATCTTATTTTTCCTCAATGCTAACAAATACAATAAAAATCTTTTTCTTCTGATAAACTCTGACATTTCATCTTCTGTTTTAGTATCTGTGAGGTAAGAGTCATTTCACTGAGGCATTCATTGTTGGTTGTTGTCAAAATTTTCTTTTGTTCCTTACATAGTGTTTTATCGTGGTGTATGAGATGGATATAATACTGACCCAAACTGAAGCCTAGCTTAATAAATAGTTTTTTCCTTCTAAAATTAAATGATCAAAATGCTCAGCAGCCTAGGTGCAGTCTATGTGAAAAATAAAGTATAAGGAAGTGCTTAGAAGAAAGAAGCATGGTGAAGGAACAACATGGATTTTGAAGTCTAATACATTTGGACTCTAGTTGCAGGTTTCTGTTAGGTAAAGCAAATAAACAATCTTGGAGTCTGCTTCATGCCTCTTAATTTGGCTTTGAATGTTGCATAAAATAACCTGGGGGGGAGTATAAAGTGTTCTACTTATTTTAGTTCTGTAGTTATGTTTATCTATAGCTTTAAGATAAGATTAACCTGTATGAAACTGTAA
>NW_008357637.1:3746246-3748763 GCF_000622305.1 Nannospalax galili | reverse complement strand
AACAAAGTAAAAGGGCTTTCTGCTACAATTTGTACTGAATATGCTCTGGAGAGAAAATTGAGATAGTAAGAAATCATTAGGTGACTGGAGTGTAGACCCTAAAGTAGGTGCCGCCCCCAACAGAATTCTGCAGTGGAATTTCCTCAGTAGATTGTGAAAAGGAATAATGTACATTGAGATACAGAAGCATAAGTTGTTTGATTATTCAAATGAGCACTAGATTAAAGGAGGGTCTATGTACCCACAAGGCAGCACCTCTTAGGACTTTGACAGTGACTGCATAAATGAACATGATGTCATTTTAGGTTGGGAATGTGTGTAGCATTTTCTAATATCCTATTGCCCATTGTGCCATTTGCTATAGAAGCTCTCATATGGCTTCTTGATGTTTAGGAAGTAATTTCCTAGAAAAGGGTGGTGTATTGATAGATTTGAGAACATTTTATTGGTTATAACAGGAGTGAAGATAAGATTTTTACCTGACCCTTATATTTTAAGTAGGACTAAGTCATTGTAGAAGTACAGCATCTAAGCTATTATCTGGAAGTCACCCTTTAACATAAAGGTGAACTTTTGTAGTATAATAAAATTTGATACTGGCAAGATTGGCCTGAAAATGGTTTCATAAATTGGAAGAGGGTAAGACTAGGATGTCATTGTGTTTATAGGTCAGGCAAAAGTTTTCATGTGGACTTACCTAGAATAAAAGTGTTACGATGAAAGAAAAACATTTTGAAGAAAAAAGAAAATGTTTATTAGACTTACTGTTATGTTTCTCTTTGGCTTCTTGCCTTTTTTTTTTTTTCAGGAATAATCTTGCATAGAAGGACTTGGACACAACTGAAGTTTAGCCTGTTATTTATTTATTTATTGTCATTTTTTTCTTTTTTTTTTAAGGATTTACTTAAACTAGAAAATAAACTTGGGCATGATGTGTTAACATACACATTTTCACAACGTTAGTCTTATTTGAATATTTAACAGACCATCATATATATTTGAGGATTGTTTTTCATCAGACCATAAGACTAATGGATAGATTTTGAGTAGAAGTATTTCTGTAAGGGAAATCTTACAGGGCAGCTCATGAAAACTAATCAATTAAGTAAATATTAATCTGTTAAAGTTTGAATTTTAAAGCTTAAGTAGTTTAATTTTTTTCTTAACAGGAGAGAAGAAATTTGTTTGTCCAGAATGTTCAAAACGCTTTATGAGAAGTGACCACCTTGCCAAACATATTAAAACACATCAAAATAAAAAAGTTATTCACTCTAGCAGTACAGTGCTAGCATCTGTGGAAGCTGGGAGAGATGATACCTTGATTACTGCAGGAGGAACAACTCTTATCCTTGCAAATATTCAACAAGGTTCTGTTTCAGGGATAGGAACTGTTAATACTTCTGCCACCAGCAATCAGGATATCCTTACCAACACTGAAATCCCTTTACAGCTTGTCACAGTTTCTGGAAATGAGACAATGGAGTAAATATTACACAAATACTTATTCATTGTGGTTATTTTTATACAGTAGTGAGAAGAATATTGTTCCTAAGTTCTTAGATATCTTTTTATTGATGTGCAAAAATTTTTGGATTGACAGTAACTTGGTTATACATGACACTGAAATGCCTTACTTTGTATGATATTCCATAGTATATTAAAAATGGTAAAATTGCATGGGTTTTGTAGGTACTTTTGGAATCTAGAAGAAATGAAATTTTACCAAGTTATATAAAGAGAAAATTGAATTTAACAATGCGAATGGTAGTCTAACCAAATGCATCAATCCTGTGTGGTTTAGTGTAAAAATGAGAAACTGTTGGTATTTATCTATTGTAAGATAAAAAAAGTTGGTGGGTGAAAGAAATCATGTTATGATAAAAATTTTTGTAATTTTCTTGATGACTGGAATTTTTATTATGCATAACTGACAAATCAAGTTTCCAAGCAAATGTTACATAGTGTAGGCTTTACTTAGCTTATCAACTTGTCATTTTGAAGCTAATTATTTTAATTAGGTTAACTATGTACAATATTTTAAGCATTACTCTTGTAAGATTTTGAAAACTACATTTTAACATGGAACTTTAGGGGATAGTCACCTTTTAAATCCTGTTGAAAAGCCATGTTTAAGATTTAATTTGCCAAAATAATGTCTTGTTAATATTCTTTCAATAATGAAGTTGGGCAATATAACCAATGTTTTAAAAAAATTTAAAAAAAATGTATAGGTTGAGGCATTTGGGTGGTAAGAAAATGTTACAGTTAATTATCCCTTTTCCTAATTTTGGAGGACCAAAAAAAGAAAATAATAAGGTGTATTGCGTCTTAGCAGTGATTTTTTATTCAATCTTGTTTCCAGAAACCATGTCTGCCAGGGCCTTAAAAGCCATCATGTAAATTACCAGTAAAGTATAACATATGCAAACATAACAAAATCACTTCCACAGTGACGATACTCCAACCATATGGATATTAGTCATAGAAACTAGAGGTTTTATGATTATTAAGTTGTTT
>NW_008357637.1:3669513-3745985 GCF_000622305.1 Nannospalax galili | reverse complement strand
ATGTATACCTATAACTGCAGCAGCTCACCTATTTCAAAAGTTGGAGTTCTGTTCATTTGTTATCTTTAAGACCACCTCAAATTTAAAGGCTACCTTATTGTACGTTTAAAGTGTATTATAACAGTGTGGTAGTTAATAAAACACTATTTTTTTTTTCTTTTGAGTTTGTTGTAGTCCTATGCATTTAAAGTATTACAGTGGTATGGATAAGAAAGTCTGGTTTATTTCTCTTTAATTTTGTCTGATTTTCAAATTCTTGATTTCTGATACTGAAATAGTAAACAAGTAACATTTACTTAAAAAGAGGTGTGTAGAGGTGCTGGCAGTTTAATTTTTCACCTGAAAATGGATTTATTAAATATAACTTGAAAAGATTCTTTTAACTCCTTAGCTTATGGTGGTTTATCAGTTTTATCAATATCATTTTGTCAACTACTTTTTCTTTCCCTTTTCAAAACAGTGCAAAGTATTTTGATTTATCAGAGTTCTGAATTTGTAAGTATTTCTGAAAATGATAGCATAGCTGTGGTAGTCATGGCAGGCGGGAGCTCTTCCAAAGGTTTTGAATATGTGTCTCTAATCTTGCTAAAGGAAGGATGGTAGGACTTGTAAAAAAGTAGCAGAATATGTCTATGTGTGTACAGTGCTGGTAAAAATTTCTATTGTCCAGTAACAGCACAACTAGACACTATAAGTTATAATTTGGAGTGCATAGATAACCTCTACACATACTAATTGTGGGTAGTTTTTCTAAAGGTGAGACCTAAACTTAGGATGTGAAGAAGGAACTGTTACTCAGAATTTTAGAAATGGATCAATACTTTGAAGTTATGAGGATTAAAATTTGAAGTAATTTGTAGAATGACTTTTTCTATTCAGATTGTGTGAAGAAGAGAATGAGATTGCTGACTACTTGAACCAGATATCCATTCAGTCAGGAGAGTAAACCTTTTTAGGTAGTAGATATTTTTTGTACATAGGAAGGCCAGAGTCAATTTCATATGTCATTCCTTAGGAGTTGTCCACCTTGTTTTATGAGACAGGGTCTCTTCTTGGGACTTGGGGCTCCTTGGTTAGGTTTGCTGGCCAGCTATCTCCAGGGATCCCCGTTTCCATTCCCAATTGCTGGGATTACAATCATGCTTCAACACACCTGGCTTTTTATGAAGGGTTCTGGGTATCAAACTTGGGGTCCTCATACTTACGCAGTAAACACTTTACTAACTGAATTGCCTCCCCAGCCTCTAGGTGTTTTTAAAATATTTTCAATCTAAGAGTTTCCAAACATTTAGAAACTAAATGTAGTGAAAAGTAAGTATTAATGGTTTTGAAAAGTTATTTTTAGTGGACTTTGGGTCTTTGCTGAACGAATGAAAGCAGTCAGCCTTAAGTATAATTTTTTTAAACAATTTCTATCCATATATTCTTTAAATGTTGAATATGTTCTGGAAACATAGTAGTTGAAGAATTACTCTGAAATCAAGTTTTGTAGTTATAAACTCTGTGTTAATGGTCAATGTACCCTTCACGTACCCTTCAGTGGCTGTTTTTGTAATGGCTAAAGTTAATACGTATTCATTGTATTTATGTACAAATAATTACTATTGTAATATATATTAGAGTAGATGTTTACATCTCGAAGAAAATGCCACTTAAAGCTTTAAACCATCAGTTGCCTTGTAAATAACTTCGGTCTTCAGAATAGTAAAGATGCTTTAATATATTTAAAATTACATGTACAGCAAAGATGAAGGCATATCAGACATTTATAGAAAATAGTTCTTGGGGCCAGTGAGATGGTCCAGCTGGTAAAAGTGCTTGCTGCGCATGCCTGCAGACCTGAGTTCAACCCTGAACCCACAAAGAGGCTTAGGAAGGAGAGAACCAACCCCATAAAGTTGTCCTGCCTCCTGAGTGCTGAGATGAAAGGTGTGCTTCATCACTGGCCTCGTTTCAAATCTTAATTGTTTAAATCCTAGTATATTGCCCCAAGTTTCCCAAGTTTTTGTTTTATTTATTTATATTCAATATTGTTTGATTTGTGAATTGTTGCATAAATAATTTTGGTGGAATAATGTTTGGTTTTAAAAGTAAGTTGTTCATATGTTAGACTACCTCTTTATGTAATTTAGTTTTCAGTTTAAAGTTGTACCAGAAATATTTTCAATCTAAAAGAATTGTTTGGCTAGTATGCTTAAAACTTTGGCCAAGGAGTGGGTATGGTGGCACAGGCCTTTAATCCAGCATTTAGGAGGCAGAGGTGGCAGGTGGATAGATCAAGCCCAAAGTGAGTTCCAGGCCAGTTGGGGCTACAGGGAGACTTTATCTCAAAACAAAACAAAATAAACCAAAAGAACAAAACCCCCAATACTTACTGCTGTGAGTGAGTCCTAAGTCTTGTGTGACAGTGATCAGGAAACAAATTAGTGGAACAAAATTTGGTATGTTACAGACTCATCTCTAGTGTTAGAGATGAAAAGGTTGATTGTGGGGCTGGAGAGATGGCTCAGCAGTTAAGAACACTGGCTGCTCTTACAGAGGATCCAGGTTCAGCTCCCATCACCCACATGATGACTAACAACTGTCAGTAACTACAGTTCCAGGGGATCTGATGCCCTCTTCTGACTTCTGTGGACATTGCACTGCATGGGTGCACTTACATACATGGAGGCAATACATACATGGCTTATAAAGTAATACACTGGGGTGGGCATGGTAGCACAAACCTTTAATCCTAGCACCGGAGAGGCAGAGGCAGGTTGCATTCTATGAGATGGAGACCAGCCTGGTGCACATAGGGAGTTCCAGGGCAGCACGGGCTCCAGGGACATCCTGTCTCAAAAAATTTTTTTCTGATTGACCTCTTGCCTTGTTCACATTTGCATATAGTCAAATATTTAAATACAAATTTGTGGCATTGGCAAAGTGCTGTAGAAAAGTGAATTTTGCATGAAGAAATCTGGGAAACAGAACATGGCATTAGCAGAGCAAAGGTACAAACTGGGAATGTGTGAGGGGTGGAGTGGGAACATTACTGAGGAGAAATGGAAAAGGAGTAGAATTTAATTTTAATCGGATTCCTAATCTTCAGGGGATGATGGCCCCTCTCCCCAGAAGAATTAAATCCAACTCTTGAATTTTCAAATGCTGGACCTGATTTTATGCTAAGGACTAAACCTTGGAAAACAGCCACACTTCAGAAATGAGTGGAATTAGAAAAGCAGCCAAGGAGATGCACAGAGACCATAAAGAGTGTCAAGATGGTGTGAACATCAAGTACAATAGGTTAAGTGGACGAAAAGAAGGGATGCTGGTCTGGGCCATGGAATTGCCCTCTGATGTTTGTGAGCAGTTGAAGAGTGGGTAAAAGGCTGGCTATTTGAGGTCTTGGGCAAAGGGAATGGAGACAGCAAAGACAGAATAGTCCAAGAAAGTTTAGGAGATGATGGGCAAATAATACCTCGGAAGAGGTTTTTGTTTTGTTTTTGGACACTTGTATATTGGGGAAATAATACATTAAAATGGCATTAAGGTAGCACTGCTGACGTAATTTTCTTTTAAAAATTCTTAACAGTTGAATTTTAAAACCATTTTGAGTCTAAAGTTTATTCACAATGAGACTTAAAAAAAAAAAAAAAGGCTCTCGCTGTGTAGCCCTGGCTGGCCTGGAACTCACAAGAGGTCAGCCTGCCTCTGCCTTCTGGGGTGTGCATTCTCATCCCTGGCTGAGTATGTATTTTAAAACAGTATTTATATTGTGTGGTACTCAGGATCAAACCCAGAGCAGTCTGTCTTAAACCCCTACTTTTCACCATTCACCTTCTAAATGCATGCTGGCTACATTCTAGATAAGTGGTAACTGTTTTCTTACCTTAAAGCATTCTCATCCATAGAATAGCAGTACTGGTAGGACTGTCATGAGGATTAAAATTAAGCATTTATCATAGTGCTAGACTTGCCGTGGGGACTCAGTTTTTCCCACCCCTGCCAAATTAACTCTGGAGCGTTCAATTCTTTGTAGCAGAAGGACTGTAGTGTGAGTTTTTTTTTGTTTGATTGTAGTTCTTGTATTGATTCTCTTTTTTCAAAATGAGGCAAATGTCTGTAATGGGGAAAGAACGTTTAGAACCTAGATAGATGGTGGTGTGAAGGGACCACCTTTAGAAAAGGTGGGAAAGAAGAGTGAAACACACAATACTGTATTGTCTTGGGGAAATTTATATAGCAATATAGAATACTAATTTAGCATTTAAACTTTTAAGTTATGCATGTTTTGCCTATAAGTGGATCACTTGTGCAGTACCCACAGAGTTCAGGAGAGGGTGTTAATATCTCTTGGACGTGTAGTTACAGCTGATTATGAGCTGCCTTGTGGGTGCTGGGAACTGAACCCAAGTTCTCTGCAAGAACAACTTAACTGCTGAGCCATCTTGCTGGCCCCTAATTTAGCATTTCTAAGTTAGTCAAAGAATCCTGGTTTATTTTGATTGAAAGAAAATTTAGTACTTAGTGGTTAAAAGTTGGAAAAGGCCATTAAAGAAATAGCTTATTTTTCAGTTATACAGTAGGACTTCAACTAGTAGACAACAGGAAAATGACAGTAGATAACTTTAGAATATCAGCCCAGTTTATGTCCCTTCTCTGGATAGTGTTTCCTCCCTTGGGCCCTTTTCAGATTATTGGACAAGTAGTAGACATTTGGTCAAATTTGGACCAATTAGATGATTTTTGTCTTCGAGAATATGGAGTTTGAAAAATGTGTTTTGGGAGTTGCATTTAAAACATGCATGAAGCCGGGCATGGTAGTATACACCTTTAGTCCCAGCACTCGGGAGGCAGAGGCAGGCGGCTAGTCTACATAGCAAGTTCCAGGCCAGCTGAACCTGGGAGACCCTGTCTCAAAAAGACCAAAAAAAAAAAAAAAAAAACAACCCAAAACCCCCAAAAAACATGAGGCAGAGATGACACTCTGTTCAACCCAGAAGAGAAATAGAGAATGGCTGCCCTGACTTCTGATAGCTGCATCTGAAGGCCACGTGAGCCTCAGTTTTTTCCTTAAGAGAATTTAGGAGCCTTGCCAACTTGGTCCCAAACAACACCAACTAACACATTTGAGAAGTACTAGTTTGAAGTAGTTGGTGACTTGGTCCTGTTGACAAAGCAGGAAAATAATGGTTAGTGACAGATGGGTCAGGGTTAGATGAGAGATCAGGAGATCTTAAGAGAGCTTGGTTAAGTCAGAAAGGATGAGTCTTGGAGGACTGAGGGGGTCTACCCAGAAAATTTGATTAAAAAGCATAGAAATCCTTTGTGGTTTCAGGACACCCTCAGCTGTTTCTCTGTGTGTGTGTGTGTGTGTGTGTGTGCGTGTGTGCAGCACACCTAGTATTTGAGAATACTGTCTTATGGTCACAGTCTTAAATGCATCATCTTTCCTGTATGTTTTCATTACATGTTTGGACTGGGTTCGGGTCTCAGTTTTGATTGCATAGCAACTTAGGCTGATCCTTTGAAAATTCCTAGTTGTATTACATCTTCCTTTTACTGTCTTTCTTTCTCTCTCTCTCTCTCTCTCTCTCTCTCTCTCTCTCTCTCTCTCTCTCTCTCTTTTTCTGTTCTTTTTGAGACAGGATCTCCCTGTAGCCCCAGTTAGCCTGGGCTTGCTTTGTAGACCAGGCTGGAACTCAAAGAGATCCACCTGCCTCTGCCTCCAAGTGCTGGGACTAAAGGCGTGTTCTACCATGCCTGGCTGATTACTGTCTTCATATTGATTAATAAGAGGAAGCCTTTTGGCTGTTTCAGTACTTGAATCATAACTCTGTTGCTTATTGGCTATGCGACTTTAGCCTTCATCTTTTCACGCTGAGCCTTTGTTTTTCTAAGGGATAATGTCACCATTTTCATAGGCTGATTATAAATAATGTGGTTAACACATGTAAACCACTTTCCACAATGCCTGGTGTGTATAAAGTATTAGTAAATAGAAGCTTTAAAGAAATCAGTATTCACCTTGATTCATGTAGTTGAGAGAGGGTCTCAAGATGCTTAGACAGTGTAACAACAACTGGCCTGGAAAGATGCCCACTTGTGCAATAGTGGCATGAATATGGGAGTAACTAACCACTCTCTTAATTTTACTTAAGGTCTACTTCATAGGATGGAGTCCATCCGGTGGACATCCTGACGTTGATACCAGGCTTAGGAACCTGAGGCTAGACAGGGTACTGCACAGGTGAAAGCCTAATAACTAGTTTTCTACTAAATAGTTAAACTGACTCCTAATGACTTATTGTTATGCCCATAGATTAATGCATATCTCACCCCTCACTAGAGAAGTTTCCTTAGGCAGTAAATAGTGATTAACACAGAAACCTACAACTGGCCAATGTGCAGAGAACAAGAGGCTGCAGAGTGCTTGTCCTGTATCAAACTTCTGCCTTCCAAGGCTCAGATCATTGCTGAAGAAGGTGGTGGATGATCACAAGGAAACAGTTTTCCAGACAAAAATGTGTTGGAATCATATTAGTATATAAAAAAGTTTTTTAAAAGATGCACAAGCAGGCCTTGAACTTGTGATCCTCTTGCCTCCACTTCCTAAGTAGCTGGGATTACACATCCATGTTAGGAAGCTTTACTATGGTTCCCCCGCCCCCATCTTTTTGAGACAGGGTCTCCCTGTAGCCCCAGCTGGCCTGGAACTCGCTCTGTAGACCAGGCTGGCCTTGAACTCACAGAGATCCTCCTGCCTCTGCTTCCTGTTTTTTCCGTTGTTTTTAAATGACAGCATTTCAGATAGGGGAGTAATTTGATACTTGTTAACACTTTTTATGATGTTACCATTTTCATCAGATTTGCTTGTTAGCTATAGTTCAGACTTACGTAGCCCTGTCTCATTTTACTTTACCTATCCAGAGATAGCTGTGCCTCTGAATATGGTGTTTACCAGAATGAATGTGTGCATATTAGGAATTTTCCATTTTAAAAACTTTAATCTTCTGAGACTTGTTTTATTTCTTGGGCTTTTTTTTTGGTTTGTTTTTTGAGACAATCTCACTGTGTAACTGGATGACTTGTAACTTGCAATATAGACCAGGTTGGCCTGGAACTCACAGAGATCCTCCTGGCTCTGCTTCCTGGGTGCTTTAACTAAAGGCATGTGCTTTAACTAAAGGCATCACACCCTGGTGATGGTTTTAATGTTTGTTTGGTTTTTTTTAAACGATATATTTAGTTTTATTTGTACAAGTGGTTTTTAAAAAATATTTTATGTGTATGAGTGTTATGCCTGCATGTGTGTAAGTGTACCTGTGTCAAAGATGTCAGAGCAGGGCATGGGATCTATCGGAACTGGAGTTAGGCTGGTCATTAGCTGCCATGTGTGTGCTGGGAACCAAACCCGCATCCTCTGAAAGAACAGCAAGTGCTTTTCTCTGAGCCATCTCTCCAGCCCATCTCGGGTTTTTTAAGAAAAAGTCTTGCTACATAACCCAGGCTCGCCTCAAACTTGTAGCAGTCCTCCTGCTTCAGACTTCCAAGTACTTGGCTATTGTTTTTGAGACAGGTATGCTAACATGTTTCTCTAAATTGTGCATTTAATGCTATAGTACATTGAGCATATCAAAAATTTACCCAGTTTCTTCTTGGGCATTTCGTTTATTCCCAATTTTAAGGTTTTGTAAACAGTGCTCTGGTAAAATGTGTGTTCACACGTGAACATTTCTGAGGTCGTATCTAGAAGTTGACACTATCTAATAGGATATTTTGAGTTTTACAAGAAAATTGAGCTCCACAGTGTACACACCAGCAGTTTGTGGGAGTTCACATTTCCTGTACTGTTCCCCCATCTGGCCTGGGCAGATACTTTTTTTCCAATAAAATGTAATGCAGTTTTACTTGGGATGACAAATTAATCTGGTAAGAGGGATGACAAATTAATCTGGTAAGAGTAGCAAGTGTCATGAAAATTTTAAAAAGGAACTAGAGTGGAGCATGGTGGTGCATGCTTTAGTTTCAGCACTTAGGAGGCAGAGGCAGGCAGATCTCTGAGATTGAGGCCAGCTGGTCTGCATACCGAAGAAGCTCCTTGGGGATCTAAGATTGTGGAATAAAAAAAAAAAAAAAAAAAAAAAAAGAACTAGAAAAACTAAACTGAATGTGATCAGTTGACTGATCGGGGATTGGGTCCATAGTGAGTTCTGTGCCAGCTGGGGCTACAGGGAGATTCTCTCTCAAAAACAACAAAAAACCCAAACATTGACTTCAGACTACAGAAAGAATGTTCTCCTATCCATGGACATTATACCTCTCCATTTATTCAAATTTGTAGATCCTTTTAATGTTATTTTCTCTTTCAGAGGTCTTGCACCTCATTTCTTACATTTATTACCATCAGACTTTTTTTTCCCCCCATCCCAGTGCTGTGCTTTGTTTCCAGAACCCAAGGCCTTGTGCAGACATTCTACCATTGTGCTATAACCCTAACTCTCCATTTTTTTACTTTTTTTTTTTGTGTGTGACAGGGTCTGACTAAATTGCACTGACTGGCTTGAACTTGGATTTCTGCCTCAGTCTTTGAAGTAGCTGGGATTACAGGCCTGCACCACCAGACTTTGCTATGTAATTGTTTTGTTATGGCTATGGCAAATAGACTCTTAAAAATTAAATGTTTAAATTAATGCTACTGTATATATAAATACTATTGTGTGTATTTTTAAAGACATTGCTCATGTAGTTTAGGCTGGCCTCGAACTTGCTATGTAACCAAGGATGATGACCTTGAACTTGAACTTCTGAACCTCCTGCCCTCGACCTATTCAGTGCTGGGATTACAGATGTGTACCACCATGCCTAGTTTTATGCAGTGCTAGAGAATCCCAAGGCTTTATGCATGCTGTATCTGAAGCCCAGTGCTATTGATAAAATTTTAAGTTGGTTTTGATATGATAATTTTTTTTAGTAAAAAAAATCACATATCATTTTGGGGGAGTAAATGGGTATGTGCATGCTGTGTGTGGATGTACATGCCAGAGTGCATGTGGAGGCCAGAAGACAATTTCATGAAGTAGTTTCCTTTCACCTTTATGTGAGTTCTGGGGATTGAATTTAGGTCACCAAGCAGTTTTGTCCACTGAGCCATTTTGCCAGCCCTGCAGTTGTCTTCCTGGCTTTATTAGTTTGTCTGTAAATTCATAGATTTTTATGTAGACAGTCCATATTGTCTTCAAATAAGAAAAGGTTTTCAGTTGAGTATAGTGGTGCGTATTGTAATCCCAACACTTGAGAGGTAATGGAAGATTATGAGTTTAAGGCCAACCTGAGTTAGAGTGAGACCCTGTCTCAAGAAAAAGAAGAGAGCCGGGCATGGTAGTGCACACTTGTAATCCCAGTACTTGGGAGGCAGAGGTAAGGTGATCTCTGTGAGTCTGAGACCAGCCTGATGTACATAGCAAGTTCTAGGCCTGCCAGTGCTTCATAGACACTAAAGGAGAGAAGGAGAGGAGGAATGATGAGCAGGAAGAAAAGGTTTGTCTCCTTTCCAATTCTTACACTTCTACTTTTGAAATAACTAACTACATCAGCAACTTAATGATAAAACAGAAGTGTTATTGGACATGTCCATGTTCTGACTATGCCTTCCCCCATGTGTAACCTTATTTGATCCTCTGAACACTATGAGGGGGATGGACTTGGTTTAGGGGAATAGGTAAGGAATTGTGGACCCCATGTTTTCTGGCTCCAAGTCCTGGATGATTTTTCCAGTATTAAGTTCTCTTTATAGAACTGTAGGAATGTTGGCATTCCTCCTTCATCCAACAGTTGAGAGCATGCTACACACTCAGCACTTTTGATAAAATGATAATCACTTCATATTTCTGTCCTGAGAGGTATTAGTACAGAGGCTAATGACATGACTACAATCACCTTTCTGACTTGTACAGAATTCTACTTTCTCTAGTTTCATATGCTTTTCCCATTATAACAGCATAGTCCCTTTTTAAAGTTAGGAAAGACTAGTTTTTGTTTGCCTGTCCTTGAACATGATCCTTTAAGAGCAACAGCATAACCCTGCTAAGTATCCACAGATGTGGCATCTGGCATATCGCACTCCCAAGCACCAGAGAGCCTAAGTGTAGCCCTCAGGCTGCTTGGCACAGTTCATGAGGGCACCTAATAAACCTTTTATGACATTCAAAGAACAGAGGACCTTCCTTGCTTACACTCGTGTTAAACTTGAGGGTTACCTGATAGGCCAAATTTAGTGTAGGAAGAAACTACAAAAATACTGCTTCTGGGGTTTATCTTACTGGCCAAAGCCCGTAAATCTACTCTAACATTGGAGTTAGTGAGCCAGCCCTGAAATGGAATTTAGAAAGTACAAAGCTGCAGCATCCACATAAACCTACTGTTCAGTCAGTTGGTAAAGAGGAAAAAGCAAGCTACCCTAAAGGTCATTCAATTGCTCATGCACAGTAGAAAAGTTGATAGGTGTAAGTACCACCCAAACCAAGGGCTTGATACAGCTGGGCTTTGTGGGATGCTTGCTTTTCCAAATTACAGAGGACAAAGGGAAAGGTTTTGTGACATTTCGTGTGTTTCAGAATTTGAACTTAGGCTGGGAGGAAAAGCAAACAGTTAACAGTGTCAGTGTGGTGGAGGCCAGTGGCATAGAATGTGCTGGGGATGGGGCTGGCCTGTCTTCTAAACCTGGGGGTGAAGACCTGCCCAGAAGTGTTCCCAGGAGGTGCCCTGCTGCTGTATGAAGTCTGAACAGTATTCGAAGCTGGCCTTTTTTTGGTCTCTAACCCATTATGATCACACCTTTGCTCTTAATGCTTTCCCCACAAGTTTAAATTCCTCTGGGTTCTGCTCTTCAGTGTAAACTGTGCCTCTAAGGTTGCTAGCCCGTCAGGCTTCTGGGTGCAGAAGGACCCGAGTACTGCTCATTATTGATCTGAGAGTCCACAGCAGCAGCTTGCTAACTCCTTTGGTTTCAGCCAAGTTTCTCCTGCATTCTCTTCCTGTTGCCCCACGAGCAGGAAACTAGGTAACTGAGGTTTGGCTTGTGGCACCACCTATGCCTCGCCTTCCTAAGCAGCTTTTGAAAGAACTGTCCATCCTCTCCAGTTCTTCCACTCTTCACAATTTACCAACTTTTGGTTTCTGCCCCATCACTCCATTGAAAATTCCATTGAAATCAAGTCCATGGTGTTGTTTCATTACTAAACCAATGAACAAACCTTCATGTCCTGCTATAACAGGGTTTCTAGATCAGATGGGTCTTCTCCCGTTGGAACAGTCTCTTTCCTTGACATTCAGGGCCATCTGGGTTTCCCTCTACCTTTTTTTATCCTCCCTTTTCTTCATCTGCCTGAAATGCAGTTTCTCAAGGCCTGAGCCTGAGCTGATTGCTTGTTCTGCCTTTCACTGGATTGGCCTCATTTATTCAGGGGTTTCCTTTGCTCCAGATGTGGAGAGCTCCCAAGTTTTGCACCTCCATGCAGAAGGTGGCTCCAAGCACCCTTCCTCGCCTATCACTAGGAGCAGGGCCTGCAGGTGGCCACGGAGCTGTGCACCCACAGTTGCCCAATCATCGACACCCAGGTGACCAACCCCAAGGAGGATGAGAACACACTGCCAGGCACAGGGAAGAAAGGAATTGGAACTGGAGAGCCAAGATGGGGTGGGAGAGCTTCAGTAAAAACATGACTCCAGTACGAAGACGTCTCATTACTGTCTCCCCCTGGCCAAGGAGGAATATGTGAAAACCACAGGCACCAAAACCAGCAAGATTCTTGATCATGAAAAAGAAAATAAACGTTACATCTGGTCTCTGAGAAAAAGCAAAAAGTAGCTTTCTCCAATATTGATGTCCTCTAACAAGAAATTCATGCCAGCATATAACTTTCCTCCTTCCCTTTGCTACACGGAAATTCAAATGCTCTTTCTTAAACACAAGTATAGTTATGTAAACAGAGTGAAGGAGACGGGAAAATAGTAGGAACCAGTGTAACTGAAATGATACCTCTCATGTGCTGGAACTGTCGTCCTCTTCTGTGAATCTGGAGCTATGGTCCCATCCTGTGAACCTGGAACTGTAATTTCTCTCCTTTGAGCCAGAACTGTGATCCCTTCCTGTGAACCTGGAGCTGTGGTCACCTTCCATGAGCCAGAGATCTGGTCATCTCTTGTGAGGTGGATCTGAGGTCCCCTTCTGTCGACTGGAGCTGTAGTCCTTTCAATGAGTCAGAACCATGGTTCCCTCCTATGAACTTGGAGCTGCGGTCCCTTCTTGTGGGCTGGACCTGTGGTTTCCATCAACCAGAGTTGTGGTCCCCACCTGTGAGCTGGAGTTGTGGTTCCCTCCTGTGAACCTGAACCTGTGGTCCCTTCTTGTGAGTTTAGAGCTGTGGTACCCTCACATGAGCCTGGAGCTTTGGTCTGCAACCATGAGCCATGGTCCCAAGTTACTCTGGCTGGTGATGGAGCAGATTGAAGGATGGAGGAATTCCCGATTTTGGGTGGCAGTTTTCACTGTCTCTGAGTGACTGCATTCCCCACAATTCCCTCCCCTGAGGCCCCGGGTTGTGCGTGGCAGTGGCTTTGCCTCAGTGTTGGGCTTATGCTGGGGACAGGGAGCTCTCTGTCAACTGCAGATTTTAGTCTTGGGAGGACTGATTCTCTAAAATGGACCTCCCACTTCCCTTGATGACCAGCTATTGTCTTGACTCCACATGTGGTCCTGGGCATCCAGGCCTTGATATCTATCAGTCCTCTCCCAGTTCCAGGGACAAAGAGGCTTCTATCATTTTTCTATTACTCTTCTACAGACCCTGTGTACCTTCACCTATGCCCTACAGAACATGTAAAATACCTAACTGAATTCCTAGAGATAAAAGTTAAAGTCTGGGATGTTAAAAAAAATACCTACTTTAATAGCTAAACTGATATAATGCCCTCTTCTGGCTTCTGCAGGCATTGCACAATACGGGTGCACTTACATTTAGGCAATTCACTCATCCACATAAAATAAAAATAATAATAAAAGCAAAAACAACAACAAAGAAATATCAGTTGCCTTGCAACTCTGTACTGCATCCTCACATGGTGTCCAAATCTTTACCATGACTGCCTGGGCCTTCGTGGACTTCGCAGCATCTCAGGTGTTGTCCCTCAGTGACTGGGCGATAGCCACACTTACTTCTTTGCTCTTAGCTCATGTTTCTTCCAACTCACCTGTATTCTGTGCATTTGGTCAGGGTTGCTCTGGCTTTTGAGGGCTCAAGCCACTTTTGACTTATGGACTTAATACATTTAAAAAATAATTTTTTGCATATATTTTTTGCATATATGCAAAACCTTTTTTGCATATTTTTTGCATTAACTAATGCCTGGGTTGGCTTCATTTCTTAAGATAAAATTCACATAAAATAAAATTAACCACTGATCATTTAAAAATATTTTTATTACATTTACTTATTGTATGGGGATCTGACATGCATGAAGAGGTCAGAGGACAATTTGTGGAAGTCAGTTCTCACCTTCTGCCATGTGGGTTCCAGGGATCGAACTCAGGGGATCAAGCTTGGTGCTAAGTGCCTTTATTGACTGAGTCATCTCACCAAAATACTTTTCATTGACAAATAAAAATTGTGTATTTTTGGTGGATAAGATGATTTTTAAAACTATTTTATTATTTTTATTTTATGTGTATGCATGTAATTGCCTGCATGTAGATAAGTGCACCTGTCTCGTGCAATGCCTGCGGAGGATAGGAGAGACTGTCAGATCCCCTGGAACTGGAGTTATGGACAGTTGTTAGTGGCCATGTGGGTGCTGGGATTCGAACCCGGGTCTTCTGCAAGAACAGTCAGTGTTCTTATCCGTTGAGCCATCTCTCCAGCCCCAAGATGTTTTGAAATATGCATAGCTAGTGTGCTGGCTAAGCCAAATGAGCACATACATAATCTCACATACTTATGTTGTGGTAGAGTGATTAAAATTTGCTTTCAACAGTTTTCAAGTCTACAATACATTGCTGGGAACTATTGTCACCATGTTCTATTGTTAATGGTTTTCAAGTGTACAATTCAGTGCCATTTAATATATTCAGAGTATTGTGTAACTTTATCTAGTTCCAAATCATTGTTCCCAAAGCAAACCTGTACCCATTAAGAAGACACTCCTATAAGCCTCTTTCCAGTCCCAGAGAACCAGCAACCTGCTTTCTTTCCCAGTTTTGGGGTGTTTCATGTAGATAGAATAATAAAATGAGGGCTTTTGTGTCCATCTTCTTTTATTTAGCATAGTGTTTTTGAGATTCTTCCATGTTGTAGATGCATCAGTAATTCATTTTTATGGCTGTGTAATATCCCATAGGATGAATGTCAGTTACTTTTTATCACTGTGATAAAACTATCTGATATAAACAACTTAAGGGTGGAATTATTTATTTGGTGGCTTCCATGGTCATTTAGCCCATGTACTTTGGCAGAACATCATAGTGATGGGAGCAGGTGGCAGAGCTGTTCACATCATGATGGACAAGAAGCAGACTGAGACAAGAGGGATCAAATACAAAATACTCTGCAAGGACCTCCCTCCAGTGACCTCCAGGTATGTTTCTGTTCCTAAAGCTTCCACAGCCTCCAAAACAGTGCTACCAACTGGTCATCAAGCCTTCAAAATATGAATCTGTCGGGGACATTCTGTATTCACATTGTAACAATGTATATACTGCATTTTGTTTATCCATTCACCAGTTGATGAATATTTGTTTTTTCCACCTTTGCACTATTGTAACACACAGTTGTTGCAAGTATTGATTTGAATTCCTCTTTTAAATTCTTTTTATGTTTGTTTTGCCTGTATGTATGTATGTAAGTGTACCACATGCACGCAATACCCATGGAGGCCAGAAGAGGGCATTGGACCTTCTAGAACTGGAGTTACAAGTGGTTGTTATCTGACATGTGGTCCTCTACAAGTGCAGCCATTGCTCTTAACTGCTGTGCCATCTCTCAGTTTTAAATTCTTTTGGATATAATCCTAGGGGTGGAATTGCTGGATTTATTGTGCTCTTGATTTAAAAAAAAAAAAAAAGTTAAACATCCTGGGTCTACAGGTATATTGTGAACCTAGGGCTCTCACCTGCTGTGCCTACATTGTATTCCTTCCACCTGAATTGCTTTTACCACCAGGAGATGGGCAGCCCCAGCCAGCACAATGTGTATTTAAAAGATCTACAGAGTTCACAGAGTAGCTGAGACCCAGTGATAGGATAGAGTGGACCTAGTGTGAATTCCCATCCCGGGGAGAAGCATGAATGGATTGCAATTGTCAGGCTGAGCTCAAAGCAAAGAACAGCTCTGCATGTCTACACAATCAGCTCTCTCTGGCTTGCTCAGCTGGAATAGGAGGTGTGGAGCCCAGCTCATGTTTCCAGCTCTTGGCTAGCATGAAGGCAACCAGGATCCTTGTGGTTCTCACCAACTTCATGGCATCTCAGCTACTTCTCTTTGGTAAGCCCAACCTTAAAGAGAAAAAACAACTTGTCTTGAGTATAGCACTAACAGCCTTAGATTGTTAAATATAATCAAGTTACATTGATTTAAACTTTTTTTTCAACAATTTGAGATTATATTCTTGTGTTAACTGGAAAGTCTCAAGTCAATTTTGAACTGTATGAAGAAATAAATTCCAAGTAGGAAAAATGATAATAACGAAGAGGGAGCTTTCCCTAGCATGTAACATATATATGACATTTTGTAGCAACCAAATGATGAAAAGGAAACCCACGTTTTGTTTGAACACTATCTTTCTCATTTTTATATTAATGGAAAGTTTCTTTCCCTTCACTTTTCCTCTATTACTTGCATGTTAAGCTAAAAGACTAAAAGTGGATGTAGGGTTTTATCAAAGGGGATGAAGCCTTGTGTTCTAAACTTATCTCTATCTTAGTAATAGTCTGCATCCCAGGTGGTTAAAGGGAATAGTCTAGACAGATCTGGCTTTCATTCATGTCCTTTGCATCCCACACTTCTCTGCACTGACATTTGTAACAAGAGAAGGTTATAGTCAGGAAAAGTCCTTACCCAAGTTTTATTTTATTTTATTTTATTTTATTTTATTTTATTGTGAAACCCACAATATTTTCCATTCCCCCTTTTAATTACATTCTCTCTGTGGTTTGGATAAGTAGACCACATTGCTTGCTGCTTGAATTATTTTCCAACTACCAAATTGCTATGTCCCTGACAATGTCCCCAAATCATCTCCTACATGTTTTTAGGCAAGCTGTCTTTTATGACATTCTTTATGATGACATATAATTGCAAGTGTCTATACTTTTTGTTACAAATACGTGCTAATTATTTTTTTCTGCTTCAATGTTATTAAAAGTAGTTCTTAGGCATTAAAAGATACCATCAGCCAGGCATGGTGGCATACACCTTTAGTCTCAACACTCAGGTGGTGGAGGCAGGCAGATCTCTGTGATTTCAAGGCCAGCCTGATCTACAGAGAGAGTTCAAAGCCAGCCAGGACTACATAATGAGACTGCCTTAAAATAAACAAACAAACAAATAAACAAAGAAAATTAGGGACTTGAAAGGTGGCTCAGCAGGTAAGAGCACTGACTGCTTTTGCAGAGGACCAGGGTTCAAGTCCCAGCACCCACATGGTAGCTAACAACTATCCAATTCCAGGGGAATCTGACATCCTCTTCTGGCCTCTGTGGGCATTGCAAGCATGTGGTGTACTTACATATATGAAGGCAAAACACTTGTACACAGGAAATACAGAGAAAAGGTTTTCTTAAAGGAACCACTGCCTTTACACTTGCATGACTTCTCTTTGTGTGTTTATGACTGTAGGAATTGGTGACTTCCAACCTACTTTGGAATTGTTTTGTAAAATAGGTAGTTAGAAGCTTTGGTACTTGGTAAATCTCTTATTTGTTGTATCTTGTCAAAACTGGCTCTATTTGGAGAAATGCAAATGGTTTTTGTCATTATTTAGCAAATGATTCACTGTCTTGGAAACACTGTCTCCTTTTTGTCAAGACCTCAAGATAATACATATCATATCACAGAACTAATAGATATGGGAAACCCGAGAACAAAACTAACAGGAGAGAGAGAGAGAGAGCGAGAGAGAGAGAGAGAGAGAGAGAGATTAGAAAAAAAGTGGTTTTGAATTTTTAAAAATGCTGTGATTTTCCCCAAGCCTCCATATTTATGAGAGGAACTAGGCATGAAAGGGTTTTCTTGGCCAGGCTGGTCATTTTTCTGCCCTCTACTTTCACTTTGGTTTTATATATTTCACTGCGAGGTCTTGTTTTAATTTGATATTTTGAACATGAGACTTGGGCCCATAACAGTCTTAATTCTCAATGACAGTCTCTGCTTACCAAAATCATTCTTACCTGATGGCCCAGGAACATGCGGAAGGTGTAAGAAGGTATACCTGGTGACACTTGAGTATAGAATCTGGGCTGCCAATCTAGCTTAGGGAGAGTTTGGACCTTTGCCCATCAGCACTGGAGAGCAGGTGAAGAAGGCACGTGTCTGGAGGACAGTGCTTATGATCTACCTAATTAAGTAACAAGGCAGAGCCTATACAGGCTTTGCCAGAGCTAATTAGCTTGCCCCATTATCTGCTGTTTTATTGCCTTCAAGGTTTCTTATGGAAAGTCTTGCAAGAGGTGTTTTATGAACAAATTATGACTATTTTTATGGATCTTGGTGATTTAGACCAGGTTCATGACCCGTGACCACATTTGCCATTAGGAGGATAGAGGCTTTATTTTTTCCAGATCCATTTTCATTTTTTTTTTCTCTCTCTCTCTCTCTCTCTCTCTCTCTCTCTCTCTCTCTCTCTCTCCAGGGTCTCACATTGTAGCCCAGACTGGCTTGGAACTTTCTATGTGGCCCAAGCTGCTCTGAACTTCCTGCAACTTTTCCTCCTAAGTACTGAGATTATAGGTGTGAGCTGGGGAAAAAGCTTGTTTTTCCCAAATTTTGTACACTCAGTATGTTTCCTTTCCCTTTTAGTGGAGTTTAAGGATGATGTGAGAGGTTTTGTTTTTTGTTTTATTTTTTTGGTCTTTTTTGAGACAGGGTCTCCCTGTAGCCCCAGCTGTCCTGGAACTCGCTATGTAGACCAGGCTGGCCTTGAACTCACAGAGATCTGCCTGCCTCTGCCTCCCTAGTGCTGGGATTAAAGGCGTGTGCCACCACGCCCGGCGATGTGAGAGTTTTTTTTTTTAAATGGTCTTTTGCAACCCAAATGAAAATAACAGCAGATTTTGAGATATATAAACTGCATCACACCCTGTTTCCCTTTCAGCACAAAGGGTCCTGGGGCACACACAATGTTACAGTAGGATGGAACAGGGGCTGCTTAAACCAGAGTTGGAACTCACAGAAGACTTCCTGGAGGAAGAGTTGGATAGAGGACTGGGCATGGGACCACACTCAGGAAGCTGAAACAGGAGACTTTCCAGTTTAAGGGCAGCATGGGTTACACAGAGTTCAAGGCTATCCTGGGATACTATAGGGACCCTATCAGAAAAAAAAAAAAAAATCAGTAGATAATGATACCAAGTTAGCCCAGAAGTTGAATGGTTTGTTTTGCGTACTATTTCCTCAGGCTTGGTAGAGACATGTTTTGCCACAGAAGGCTGTCAATATACCACAACTGTGGAAGGGCTAATGTGTTGCCCTTCCAAGGAAACATGCTTGCATCAGAACATTTGGAGACTTGCAATGCCTTAACCCAATGCAGATACGTTGGGCAGTCTTATGTTAAAGCTCCCTCTGCAGCTGGCACTGCACTCTGTCACTGAGTAGGAATTCTGAAAGAAGCAGCGCAAAGGTTTAAGTGCTTGTGACATCCCTTGTATCCTTTTTGAATGGGTTTTGGCTGTCACTAAGAGTATGCGCCTTTCTATCAAGGCAGTGGCAGTCCCAATGGACATGGATGACTGCTGGTCCAAAGTGAGCCTCTGCTACACCTCAGAGCAGAGAAAAAGCTGCAGAAAAGACAAAACAAGCGTGGCTTCTCTTCATCTGATCTTCTTGGAGCCTTAATGGGATTTTTCTCTGAGTCTGTTAGTGAGCTAAGAGGAAGGCATGAGCATGTCTGCACTACTCTGAAGAGAACACCTGCTAGTTTACAACTTTCTCCTGGTCAAAATATGTTAGAAATGGACGTGAAAATTAGCAGTGTCCTGGGAGCAGTAGAAAGACAGACCTGAGATGTCACAATCATTTGCTTAACTTTGATTCTGGTCACTTTTGCAGTAACAGCCTGGCAAAAATGAGGGGACAGAGATGGATTTTAGTTTTTAGTGAGTTAGATCCCGTCTTCCATTATCCCTTACCTCTAACCACCCCAAGAGGTGCATCAGTCTGCACGAAGCCTCCAGTGGAGTACACCGGAGTTGTCACTGAGAGCTCCATGCTACAAAATTCTGTTTTGAGTTTCAGCCTCCTGTCTTCTGCCAACTGCAAGCAACAGGAGGATAACAGGGTTGATGGTAGCCTGCAGGGCACAAGTGAGGTAGAAGATAATGTCGCATTTCCTCAAAAGGAGGATTACGTAATCAGTATCAACCTATCCTTGTCCGTCTGTGGGTGAAAAGGATTGAAAATGATTTCAGTGCAAGACTGCCATGGCAGAACATTTTTCTGATAGGGTCTCATATGTCCTAGGCTGGATGTCAACTTGCTGTGTAGCCGAGGATGGCCTTTATTTTTATTTGTGTGTGTGTGCGTGTGTGTGTCTGTCTGTCTGTCTGTCTGTGTGTCTGTCTGTCTGTCTCTCTGTTTGGGTGCCTGTGGAGGCCAGGAGAGGGAATTAGAGCCCATGGCGTTGGAGTTACAGGCAGCTGTGAGCCACTGGATGTCTGGGAACTGAACTTGGGCCCTCTGCTAGAGCAGAAAGCACTTTTAATGTCTGAACCATCTCCCAGCCCCTGACCTTTAACTTCTGATTTTCCTGCCTCTACCTCCCAAATGCTGGGATTAATATGTGTACCAGCCCCAGCTTATATGGTGTGGGGTATGGAGTGCAGGAATTCATCCATGCTAGGAAAGCACTCTACCAACTCACCTACCTCCCCAGTCCCCCAAAACTTTACGAACAATGAGAGAAAGATGTTATTCTGGGCAGATACAGTTCCTTCTAGGCAAGGGGAGTGTGGGTTGTTTTTCAGTCCCCGTTTGCATCTTTGCCCAGAAAAGGCTATGTTAAGTGTTACGTGTGCATAGTGGCCCAGGTCTGACACATCCCTTAGGCATGCTGATATAGCTACTGGGAATGGAGGTGTGGGGGGATGCCTGCTCTCTTTGACTATCTGCCCTTTGCACTTCATCCTTCTTTCCTTGTTCCTTTCTGCTCCCCTCTCTCTTCTCTCCACCTGACAAATAGACCCCAAAGTCAGCTTCCAAGGGCCTCTCATCTTAGACTGCAACTTCTTCCTTCTTCTTTGTCTTCCATTAAAACCACTACCCTGTACCCCATTCCTCCAAGACTTTACTATTCAGCAGAAAATAATCTGGCTAGTAAATTGGTTGTTAATAGTTAATGAGATATCAGTCCTCCAGGTGGAACTGAATGTTTATACATTGGGCCACAGCATTTATATTGTAGTAGAGGTTTTCAGGCTTTAAGCCAAAAAAAAAAAAAAAAAGATGACATGAATTTCATATTCTATGGCATAAGATATTTTAGGGCAGAATTTTCTTGCCTTTTTCAGGCACACTGTATAGACGGGCAGGTAGTTTCTAAATGGGAAAATGGAATTTCATTGATAATCCAAAGTGCCATTCAAATGGATTGGATCAATTGGAGAGGCATATTCACAGATATTTCAAGATCTGGTTCTTTAAAAAACCAAAACTGATGACGCTCTTCTAACAGTTTGTAGACTGTAAGTTATGTTTTTCTTGTTAAACTCTTTTTCCCATCTTTACTTTCAGTGACCTAGGATTTACTATGTTAGGGATTATAAAATGATTTACATTCTTGTCCAAGAACAACCAAAGTTCCTTGAATAAACAGAGCTTCCATCCTTGCTTGTTCCAGGAGCTCGTGAGGTGTCATCAGACTCTGGTCCCATTCCGTCATCTTTAATACTCTTTATTTAATCTTCAAAGATCTTTTATGTTCACTGTCTATGTTTGCCTTTACTCCCAGCACTCAAAAGGCAGAGGCAGGCAGATATCTGTGAATTCAAGGTCAGCCTGGTCTACAAAGCAACTTCCAGGCCAGCTGGGGCTACAGGGAGACCCTGTTTCAAAAAACAAAGAAATGAAACAAAAAATGACACTGATTCTGAAAAAAAAATTTTTAAGTACATGGAGAAGTTGCAAAGTAGTACAGAAAATTCTTGCTATACCCTTTACCTGACTTCCCTTACTGCTAGCATCTTGCAAAACAATGATACAAAGAGCAAAACTTATTTATCTGTTGCTTCTCTCTACCAACTGCTGACACTCATTCTAGACCTAAAGCAAGGTTTTGGTGGACCACTCTCTAAACCACATAAAGTAAAAAAGATTTTGGTGGTAGGGTTTTTCAATC
The DNA here is from genome assembly GCF_000622305.1 of Nannospalax galili. Taxonomy (NCBI): domain Eukaryota; kingdom Metazoa; phylum Chordata; class Mammalia; order Rodentia; family Spalacidae; genus Nannospalax; species Nannospalax galili. Next base: position 3,724,400 of record NW_008357637.1, on the reverse strand, counting down.
TTTTTTTTTTTTTTTTTTTTTTTTTGAAACAGGGTCTCCCTGTAGCCCCAGCTGGTCTGGAACTTGCTATGTAAACCAGGCTGGCCTCAATCTCACAGAGAACTGCCTGCCTCTGCTTCCCAAGTGCTGGGATTAAAGGTGTGTGCCACCAGGTCCAGCATAGAAAAGATTTTTAATTGTCTTGTGTTTTCTATAAGGTTTACTATGTGGGAACTCATAAAACCACAATGTGTACATGAGTAATATTAATTTATTACATTATCTTATGTGTGTAATTTTGATCCCATTTTTTTTTTTTTTTTTTTTTTTTTTTGAGACAGGGGCTCCCTTTTACCCCAGCTGTCCTGGAACTCACTACGTAGACCAGGCTGGCCTCAAACTCACAAAGATCTACCTGCCTCTGCCTCCAAAGTGCTGGGACAAAAGGTATGCGCCACCACGCCCGGCCTTTCATGTTCTTTTAATAAGATGCTGCTGCATAGCATTCTTCTGACCAAATAACTGCCAGCTTCATGACTTCAGCTGTGCCTGCTCTTAAAAGATCATCACGGGGCTGGAGAGGGCTCAGCAATTAAGAGCACTGGTTGTTTTTGCAGAAGACCCGGGTTCAAATCCCAGCACCCACATGGCAGCTAACAACTGTCTGTAACTCCGGTCCCAGGGGATCCAACAGCTTCTTCTGACCTCCTCAGGCATTTCATGACAGAGGTGCACTGACCTATATGTAGGCAATACATGCATACACATAAAAAAATAAAAGATCATCACAATTGTGCTTGTTGACTAGTGTGTTTCTTCATTAAAAGAGGGGTAAGCAAGGTCAATAGGCCCTCACCTGAGTATCCAGCCACTCTTCCTAGCCAGCTATATGTAATTCTGCCCCAATCATAAATGGTCTTCTGAATTTGAGGTGTATGTAATGTGAGGAAGGCTAGGAAGAGGGGACATGGCCCATGGGGTTAGAAAAGTCAACATCCATGTAAGACTTTCCAGTTCAACTACTCTTGAGTCATCCATATACCTGTCAATAACCCCTCATCCATCTCTGTAAGTAAACTCGTTAAACTCATTGGTTCCCCAGAGTGAACTTTAATGTAATCAAAAAACAAAACAAACAAAAGACAAAGACCAAAACTAAGAAACGAACACTGATACAGTGTGACCAAACACAAGACTCTAATGGTGTTATACCAGCTTTCCACCAGTGTCTGTTCCAGCATCCAGTCCAGGGCTTGCATTTACAGTTGGTTGTCACGGATCCTCCACTCTAACATTTTCTCAGTCTTTTTCTCCTTCATGATCTTGACACATTTAAAGAGCACTGGTTTTATTGTCCTCCCCTGGCGCCAGCCAGAGGGGACACAGGGTCCCTGCTGATATAGGGGTGAAAGGCGCGGACACTGGGAGTTGGGTGAAAGCAAGCAGAGGGCGAGCTGCTGCAGACTCATTTATTCTGGGAAGCGTTTGTGGTTATAAGGGGTTGGCTAGCCAATCATGGTTTCCCATGCCGTCCTACGATATCCAATGGCAGTCTATCTCTGGGCAGATCATCTCTCAGCAGGTTGTCATTGCCACATACGCTGGGCTGTCATGTATGCGGAAGCCCTTTCCCCATTCCTTATGGCAGGTGGCCCGAGTCGGGCCCAGTTCTTTATTATGCCATACACTGGCCAGTGGTTTGGTAGCATGTCCTTCAATCTGGGCTTGTCTAGTGCTTTCTAGACTGCACCAGGCTAGCAGTCTGAGGTGATTCATTTGTGATCAGATACCTCAGAAGTACTCCATAGTCCATCATTTTGAGGGCACATGATGTCAGTGTGTTATATTACAGTAATATTAACCTTACAGGTCATCTGCTAGGTTTTGCCAATAAGAAATCAGGCTATTTGCAACTGATAAGTTTTGGGGGATACACTTTGAGGCTAGAAAGATAGCTTATTTAACTTAACCAGTAATTTTAGGAATCACAGGTGGCTCTTGACTGCAACGTTTATTATGTGACTCTAATTGTACATTTTTATTTCCCTTATTCTGCCTACATTCATTAACTGGAATTCTTCTGTAAGAAGAGCTATTCTTCCTCTATTAATTTCTCTCTTTTTAATTTTTTTTTATTGCTTGAGAATTTCATACACTCCCTTACCCCAGTTCCTCCTCTGTCCCCTACTACTCTTCCTTCCCAGCTTCATGTGCTCTGTTTTAAACTCATTGAGTCCACTTGCTGCTTGTATGTGCGTGTGTGTAGGCATCTACTCAGCATGGGCAGCCTCTCAAGGACTGCATCCCTGAGAAAAACTGACTCCTTCTCCCTATAGCCACTAACTGCCTATAGCTCCTAAACTAGGGACTTCATGAGCTCCTCCCTGATCCATGCTGGAATTTTGGCTGGTTTGATCTTGTGCAGGTCTTGTGTATGCAGTAACAGGTGCTGTGAGTTCATGTGTGCAATACTGCTGCACATGTTCACTGCCCCTAGGCTCTTACAATGCCCCCCCCTTTCTATGATGATCCCTGAGCTTTGGGGTGAGGGGATGTAATGTAGATGTCCCATTTAGACTGAGAAATCCACAATCTCTCATTCTCTACATGTTCACCAGTTATGAGTCTCTGTATTAATTGCCGTCTACTGTAAAAAGAAGCTTCTCGGGGGGGGGGGCTGGAGAGATGGCTCAGCGGTTAAGAACACTGGTTGTTCTTGAAGAAGACCTGGGTTCGAATCCCAGCACCCACAGGGCAGCCAACAACTGTCCCTAACTCCAGTTCCAGGGGATCCAACGGCCTCTTCTGTCCTCTGCATCGCATTGCACAACATGGATGCACTTACCCACATGTAGGCAATACACTCATACACATAAAATAAAAATAATAAATAAAATATTTTTAAAAAAGAAGCTTCTCTGATGAGGATTGGAAGATGCACTAATATATGTGTATAAAGATAAGGATTTAGGGGACATTTTATTATTATGTTCATTTAACAATTTAACAGTACTAGGTTCTCATCTAGGAGAAAAAAACATGGGTTTTTGGCCCAGTTGATGGTACTAAGCATGAGTTCCTTCTTGTAGAACAGGATTTGAATCCAATCAGAAGGTGTTTGTTATTCCTATCTAACATTTGTTCCACCATTGCATCGGTGGGCATATCTTGCCAGGTCAGTTGTTACTATAGTTCGAAGGGTTCATGGTGGGGTAAAACTGTTGATTATTTTTCCTCTTGATAGCATACATAGAACCTTCCAGTATTATGAAAGGTAGCCAGTAGGGATAAAGCTGCCAGCTCAGTACCAGTTTGATTTCTCCATGTCCTATGACTCAAGTATGTGGTGTCTTCAGCAATAGATCTTACTATCAAGTTCTGGAGAGTAACCAAGAGTAATGGCAATAGCCTGTAATGTTTGAAGGGAGTGGGGGTCTAGGGAACACTGACCAACAATTTGAAAAGAGGTAGCCCATACCTGGCACTAGGATTTTTATTTGACAGCCTATGGTATCTGGGAGAGGCATTGTTCCCTTTTATAGGGTAACTTCATTTCCACTCCATATATATGCAAAATGGGAAAAGCCATAAACTTTTAGAAAGCTATCCTTTTTTAAAATTTTTCTTTAGTATTATTTTTTAATTTTTGTGTATGAGTATATTGCCTGCATGTAAGTGCCCCTATGTTGTGCAATGCCCGTGGAGGGCAGAAGAGAGTGTCAGATCCTGGAACTGGAGTTAGACAGTTGTTAGCTGCCATGTGGGTTCTGGGATTCGAACTCAGGTCTTCTGCAAAAGCAGCCAGTGCTCTTAACCACTGAGCCATCTCTCCAGTCCCTCATCCTTTCTTTTTTTCTTTCTTTCTTTTTTTTTCTTAGATTTTCCAGTTTAGTGGAATATAAATTTTTAAAGAATATCTTTAGCGGGATAAGGTAGTACATGCCTTTAATCTCAGTACTTGGGAAGTAGAAGCAGATGGATCTCTGAGTTTGAGACCAGTCTGATCTACATAGCAAATTCCAGGTGAGCCAGGGCTACACAGTGAGACCATGCCTTAAAAGCAAAAAACAAAAACAAACAAATAAAAAAATGGATATCCTTATGATTTTCTGAATTTTCTCAGTATCTTTTGTAATGCTACCTTTTCGTTTCTAATTTTATTGATTTGAGTCCTCTTTCCCTTTCTTTTGGTTAATTTGGCTAAAGCTTGTCAATTTTTTGTTAATCTTTTCAAAGAAGAAACCAATCTTTCTTTCATTGATTCTTTATATTGTTGTTTTCATTTGTATTTCTTTTCAATCCTAGTTTTGATTACTTCTTCCTGTCTACTATTTTTAGATTTTGTTTATTGTTTTTCCAAAGCTTTTGGGTACATCATTAAGTTATTAACTTGAGATCCCTCATATTTTTTGATGTAGGCACGGACCTCTATAAATTTTCCTCTTGGAACTGCCATCATTATGGCCTGTACATTTTAGTATGTTGTGTTTTCATTTCCACTCAGTTCTAGGATCTTTTTTTTTAATCTTTTTGAGACAGGGTCTCCCTGTAGCTCCAGCTGGCTTGGAACTCTCTATGTAGACCAGACTGGTCTTGAACTCACAGAGATCCACATGCCTCTGCCTCCTGAGTACTGGGATTAAAGGTGTGTGCCACCACGCCCAGCTCAGTTCTAGGAATTTTTTTTTTTTTTTTTTGGTCTTTTTGAGACAGGGTCTCCTTGTAGCCCCACCTGTCCTGGAACTCACTATGTAGACCAGGCTGGCCTTGAACTCACAGAGATCTGCCTGCCTTTGCCTCCCGAGTGCTGGGATTAAAGGCGTGCGCCACCATACCCGGCAGTTCTAGGAATTTTTAATTTCTTGATTTTTCCTTTGACCCAATTACCTATTATCCAGTAGTGTGTTATTTTGTCTCTATGAGTTTGTGTACTCTCTGTAGCTTTATTCCACTGTGGTCTGCTAGAATGCAGGATGTTATATCAATTGTCCTATATTTGTTGAGACTTGTTTTGTGTACTAATGTGACAGATTTTGGAGGAAGTTCCATGGGCTGCTGAGAAGAATGTGTGTTCTTTAGTGTTTGGGTGGAATATTTGTAGATGTCTGTTAGATTCATTTGATTTATGATGTCATTTAGCTCCAGTGTATCTTTGTTTAGTTTTTTTGTTCAGATTACTTGGCTATTGGTAAAGGTGGGTTATTGAAGTTACCCACAATCATTGTGTTGATTGGTGTTAATCTGTGGTTTTAGATCTAATCTTTATGAAACTGGGTGCACTTGTGTTTGGGGGAGTTTTCTTTTTTTAATGGTGAAAAAAAATCTGTATTTAGAATTAGACTACTGGACTGCTTAGATGATCCCAATTTTGTTGGCAATATCCAAAGCATTGTAAACAGGAGCCAGGGGAACATAGGACTTCTTCTCTCCATCAGGTCTGATCAAGGTATTGACTTTGGCCTGATCAGTGTCGTAGAGTTCCTTCACAGCCTGTTTGATCTGGTGCTTGCTGGCCTTGACATCCACAATGAACACAAGTGGGTTGTCTTCTATCTTCATGGATGACTCAGTGGTCAGGGGGAACTTGATAATGGCATAGTGGTCAAGCTTGTTTCTCCTGGGGGTGCTCTTGTGAGGGCATTTTGGCCACCTCCAGAGCTGCAGGGTCTTGGGCTGCCAGAAGGTGGGTGACCTGTGGATCTTCTTTTTGAGGCTGTGGATGCCTTTCAACACTACCTTCTTGGCTTTCAATGCCTTTGCTTCAGCTTTAGGAAGAGCAGGGGCTTCCTTCTTTGCTTATGGTGCCATCTTGGCAAAAAGGGGGGGAGGTTTCTTTTAATGAGTTTGAAGTGTATTCTTATCTCTTCTGACTAAATTTGAAGTATATTTTTTCATGTTTAGACTAGCTATGACTGCTTGTTTCTTTGTTCCATTTTGCTTGGAAGTAGCCAAAAAGATGGATCCTGTTTTCTTGTCCAATCTGCTAGTCTGTCGTCTTTTCATTGGGGAATGGAGACCACTAATATTGAGTTATTATTGAAAGATGTGTATTAACTCCTGTCATTTTGTTGATTTTGTAGTGCTTCTCATAGACCCCTTTAGATGAACTGTCTTGTGTGCATTGTTTATTTGTCCCATGTGACCTCTTGGATGTGCTTATCCTTCTCTTCAAACTGAAGTATTCCTTCTAAGTGTCCTCTGTGGAGCTGGCCTAATGGTTGTAAACTTAGTGGTCATAAATTCCTTTAACATGTTCTTATCATGGAAAGTTTCTATTTCTTTTTCAATTTTAATAGTTTTGTTGGGTATAATATTCTGGGTTTCAGAGCTTGGAATACATCATTCCAAGCTATTCTGACTTTAAAAGTTTATGTTAAATTATCTGGTGTTGTTCTAGTGGGCCTCCCTTTATAAGTGACTGGACCTTTCTCTCTTGTGGCTTTTAATACCCTTTCTTTATTCCATGTTTTTAATGTTTTAAATAGTATGTTGTGGGGGGTTTCTTTTCTGGTTCTGTCTATTTAGTGTTTTGTAGACCTCTTGTACTGGATGGACATCTCTTTCTCTGGATTTGAGAAATATTTCTTCTATGATTGTGCTGAAAATATTCTCTATGTCTTCACTATGGTATTCTTCTATGCCCATAATTTGAAGGTTAGGTCTTTTTATGGTGCCCCAAAAGCTCCATTCATAACTTTAAGAAAGTTTTCAGTGGCCTCTACTGAGTTATTCAATTCCTCTGTGTTGCCTTCCAGTCCTGACTCTTGGTTTTCTGCATGATTCTGTTGATGAGGCTTTCCAGTGAAGATTTTATCTGGCTTATTGAGGTTTTCACTTCCAGTACCATTTCAGTTTGGGTTTTCTTCAGCAATTCTCTCTCTTCATTGAGTTGTTTTCATATCTTGCACTGACTTCTGTACTTCATTCAGCTCCTCGTTTCTTTCTCTTGGAGTATATTCATGACCTCTTTGAGTTGTTTGAATATAGGTATAATCATTCTTTTGAATTCTTTGTGTAGAAGACCTTCCAGGTCATTCTCATTTGAGTTAATTACTATGGGATTAGTAATTTGTGAGAGAGAATGTGTTGTCTTGTGTGTGTGTGTGTGTGTGTGTGTGTGTGTGTGTGTGTCTTCCATTTGTTTCTGCACTGGGGCTTGTGTATCTGAAGTTATTTGGTAGTTGCAGTTTTCTTTTAGTTTGAATCACCTTTCATCTTTCAGTGTCTTATACCATGTTCAGGAGAGGATTAAGTTCTAAGGGGGTTGAGACATGTTCTTTTGTGGAACTGATATTGAGGGCAGCAGGCCCTATCCCTGGTCTTCTTTTCAGCATCTGCTACTGTTTTGTACAAACAGACACTAACAAGGGTCAGCATGTCCTTTGCTGATCCTCTCCTGTGCTGCCTTCTGGTGTGGCTCTCCATGTCTTGCTCCACCTTGAGAAAGCTCTGGTTGGAAGCAGGAGATTGTGGGAAGCTGCATGTGTTGTCAGGAGGCCTATGGGGTTACGAGTGGCAGGGCCTACCTGGGAGCCCTAGGAAGTGAAATCCTGGAGGAGTGGGTGGTTTATAGGGTGGGAAGAAGTGGGCCTAGTCTGAGTCATGGGGACTGGGATCCCAGAGGAGCTTAGCAGCTTGGTAGTACTTGAAGGCAAGATCCTGGGGAAACTAGGAGGCCTATGGGGCGAGGTAGAGTGATGCCTATCCCGTGGCTCAGAGAAGCGAGATTGCAGAGGAGATGGACTGCCTAGGAGTGGGAAGGAACAGAGTCTCCCTGATGAACAGGAGAGGGAGATCCTAGAGGGACTGAGCAGGCCTATGGGATAGGAAGATACAGGCCTACCTGGTGGTGTGGGGCAAGCAAATCCCAGAGGGGCTGTTTGTGCCTTTGGGGTGAGAAGGGGTGGGCCTACCTGGTGGTGTGGGAAAGTCTCAGAAGAGCTGGAAAAGCTATGGAGTGGAAAGGAGGAAACCTACCTGGTGGTGCCAGAAGGGAAGACCTAGAGGAGCCAAGTGGTCCATCGATTTGGATGCTAACTTAGGCCCTCTACCTCTATCCTGTTTCACCCTATGTGAGTACTTCATTGAGCTCCCTCCTTCCCTCCCTCCCTCCCTCCACATGGTAGCCCAGCATCCATCTTTAAGTTTACATTATCTTTACCTAATAACCCCTGAAGAAAGGATGGTACTTTTTGCTTTCCCAGGAATTCCAGAAAAAAGTTCAAAGGTGGATTCTTACTTGACTAACTGGGTTTTGTGCTCATCACTGATCCATTTGCTGTGACCAGAATAGCCTGACTGCACAGACCTGATGTGCCTGCTCACCCTGGAGTCCGGGAGGTGGTGAGTGTCCCACCCAAACTTTGAGCAAGAGTACAGTTGAGAGGTAGTTGTCTAAGGAGAAAAGAGAGGCCTTGTGTTGGCAGGAGGGGCGATCATCCTGTGAGGTCAAACTCATACGTGTCTACTGCTCCACACAGTGCGCCAGCAGAGCAGCTGTGCTGACCAAAGGTGGAGGGACACTGTGAGATCAGGGAAAGTTAATGTTACATAGACACACCCCCACAAATGGGTGGGCCAAAATGTTCATAGCAGCCAGTCATAGCAGCTCATGCCATAATCTCAGCCCTGGGATGCTGAGACAGGAGGAATGCCATGAGTGCAAGGCCAACCTAGAATATGTAGGGAGTTTTAGGCCAATGTGGGCTACAGAAGGAAACCCTGCATCAAACTCCTCAATAAAAAAGTACAGTTTACTTGAAAAGAATGTTGCTCCAATTCCTCAATTACTGCCAGGTCTATTAATTTTTTAATTAAAAATTTTATTTTATTTTTAGTTGTGTGCATGTATGTGGGTCTATGTACATGAATACTGCTGCCCACAGAGTGAGAGGAGATTGTCAGAACCTCTGGAGCTGGAGTTACTGGTGGTTGTGAGCTGCCTGATGTGGGTGCTGGGAATTAAACCCAGGCCCCCTGCACGAGCTCTTAATTGCTGAACCATCTCTCTAGCCCCCAAGCCTGTTAATTTAATTGGAAATAAAGAGATACAGAGATGCTCAGTAGCTCAAATGCTTTCTGTTTATATCTGTGCTAAAACTGCCACCTGCCTTCTTCACTTTGTGTAGTTCCAGCAGACTAAATCTGGAAATTTAGGCAGCTGCCACCTTGTGGCCGGGGCAGCCCCATAGAAGGGGAGGGTCCACTTGGGCCTTCTGAACTACTGCCAGCAGATGCTCAAGATCATACTTCCTACTGCCCAGTGCTGACAAATAACTTCAGCTTAAAGCATCTCCATGATAGAAAAACTTAAAAATTCAATTTGTTTTTTTATGAGATTTGAAAGTCATAGGTCAGCCTAGATGCAGTGACACACCTGTTGTTTCAGCTACTCAGGAGGCTGAGGACAGAGGATCTCTTGAGCACAGGAGCTTGAGTCCAGCCTGAGTAACACAGCTAGACCCTATCTCAAACAAACAAGCAAGCAATAAAACAGCCATAAGATATTTGTAAGTAAGATGTATAGTATGTATAAATGTATCTCTTCATTGATGTTATTGCTCTTATTAGATGTTATAGGGCTTCAATATGTAGATCAGGTGACCTGGAACTTGTGACCCTCCTGTCTCAAATGTGAGCCACTGTACCTGACCTTTTATTCCCCTCATTTTTCTTTTTAAAAAAAATTTATTTATTTTTACCTTGTGTGTATGAGTGTATTGCCTGCATTATGTAAGTGCACCCATGTCATGCAATACCTGTGGAGGTCAGAAAAGGGCGTTGGATCCCCTGGAACTGGAGTTATGGATGGTTGTTAGCTGCCATGTGGTTGCTGGGAATGAAACCCAGGTCCTCTGGAAGAGCAGCCAGTGCTGTTAACTGCTGAACCATCTCTCCAGCCCCTTTTCTTGAAAGATGTTACATTGATAGGTCAGTGAGATGGCTCAGTGGATGGAAATACTTGTCAAACCTGACAGCCTGAGTTCAATCCCCAGGATTCATGTGGTAAAAGGAGAGAACAAACTGTGATCTTCACGCATGTGCTGTGGTATGTGTAGAAACACACACACACACACACACACAAATAAATGTAATAAGAAGAATAAAAAGATGTGACACTGGACTAGGGGCATGGAGTAGCTTGGTGGCACAGTGCTCACCTAGCATGTGCAAGATTTGATTTGATCCTCAGAACCACAACAAAACAAATTTAAGTGTGTGTGTGTGTGTGTGTGTGTGTGTGTAATATTGACAAATGTGATTTAGTCTTAGACTGTGAATTTATTATAAATCTTTCTTTAAAGCCAAACTCTTTGGGGGAGGGGGCAGTATTTACCCTGGTCTATAATCCTAAAAGGAAACCAGCTGTATCCTTTATTTTACTACTTGTTTTGAGTTCGAGAAAGTTCTAGGAACAAAACTGGGTCTCTATGAGCCTCATGCTCTAGAGGAGTAATATTTTCCTTGACATGCTGGGTAGCCTTGCTGTCTACTGTCACTCCCCTAATTAATACTTTTCTCATGTGAAGGGAAATTTCCTTAACTAATGTTGCATTTCATTAATGTAGCGTTCTGCTAAAGATTGTATTTTAACAAGACTTTCTAGCTCCCAGCTTCTTTGAAGTCAGCTGTATTTTTAAGAGGAGCTGGCCTTTTTCCTCTTCTGCATGTTAGAATGTCTCGATAATAGAATACAACAGTTTTTATGCCACTACCCAGTGGTTTAATCACAATGCAAAAACAACATTGCTAATCCGAACAATCTACACGGATGACAACTCATTCAAATAACTATCAATTAACAACATAATTGTCAGTTTACGTTGCCAACATTAAAATAGGCAATTGTTACTTCTATGAGGCTTTTGTGATTTCCCCCCCTTCCTCTTCACCGGATGTGGCTATAAGGCAGGGGCCTGAGTTGAAAAGTTTAAACTGATGACCAAGTTAATTGTTGTTTTAATCGCTCTCTTAGAAGTCATTCAGAACTGAAAACAGTGGTTCTAGTCATAAAATTCCACCCCTAGCTTGGCAGGTCATTCTTGCCTGGGTCTTGAAAACTCCATAGGGCCAAGTGCAATGCCAGGTCTATATTTTCTTTAATCAGGGCTATGGTAGACAAAATGACATGAAGTTCGTGTCAAAAAAAACAAAAACAAAAACAAAACCCCCAAAACCCGGTGTCTGTGTGACATCGACATCAGAATCCATTTTTGCTACAAGAACTGAAAAATTCTTGACCTCTGGTTGAGGTTATGATTTCAGGGTCTCCTCTGTACGCTGGATCAGCGTGGGCATCCCTCACTGCAGGTTGCTGTAGGTGAGCAGGCCAAAATAGCAAAAGGAAAAGAGTTTGGTGAGGGAAGAGCAGTGTGAAAATCAAAAGTGCTGGGACTATCTTTTATGTCTGCCTTTCTCACTTGGTTAGGTGGAACCCAGGCCCCTGGCATGCAGGAACGCCCTCAGGAAGAACTTCCTACAGCTAGGATGCCCCTTGTGCTTGGGCACAATACACTTCATGTGCAAAATCATGTTCCGATAGCCAAGACTTGAAGCAGCTGAAGTTGAAATGATGATATAAATACCACTGATTCTTTTGCAGTGGGCCAGTGACTCTGCTGCATTGGATGGTACATCTCCATTTGGAGACAATATTTGGCTTGGATCCTGGAACCAATAGCCACCTTTCTCCTGGGGGGCATTGTAGTGGAGTGAAAAGAAAGCAAGCTGTTAAATCAGAGCCCTGGAACAGGAGTAGTTACATGAGTTATTGTTAGAATGTGATATGGTTCCTTTCTTGGGTCTTTAATGTCTTACCTTTAAAATAATGAGAATAGGGCCTGGACAGATGGCTCAGCGGTTAAGAGCACTGACTGCTCTTGCAGAGGACCGGGTTTGATTCCCAGCACCCACATGGCAGCTATGAACCATCCTTAACTCCAGTTCCAGGGGAACCCGAAGCTCTCTTCTGACCTTCACAACCACAACATTGCGCAACATGGGTGCACTCACATATATGCAGACAATACACTCATACATGTAAAATAAAAATAATAAATAAAATATTTAAAAAAATGGCCAGGTATGGTGGCACACATCTTTAATCCCAGCACTTGGGAAGCAGAGGCAGGCAGATCTCTGCAAGTTCGAGGCCAGCCTTGTCTACATAGTGAGTTCCAGGACAGCTGGAGCTACAAGGAGATCCTGTCTCAAAAAAGACACATACACACAAAACTTTAAAAAAAATAATGAGATTAATTCCATCTTTGGGGGTTTTAAAACAATTAAGTGAGCTGACATATGTAAAGTGCCTGGTGAGTGGTTGGCACTCCTAGACGGCTAGTTGTTCCCCACCTGTCCCCCAGCTAGAGATGCTATCTGAAGAGGATATAGACCTCAGGGAGTAGGGTCTGGTTGGCAAAGTAAGTCACTGGGGGTGGGATAATCAGGGTTATGTGTGCCCGTGGTTCCTGCCTTGTTCTCTCTGATACCTGGTCTCTTGCTGTTGTGAACTGGGCTGCTCCATGCTTTGCCCTGCCTTCTGAAACTGTGAGCCCAAAATACTTTATTTACCTAAAAATACTTTAAAGTTAGCTGGATCTCAATGAAAGGGGATTTAAGTTTTAAAACCTAAGAAGTATCAATTAGAGTTTCCATTTAAAGTTTATTTTAATGTCATCAGGCTGTTATTACTGTGTATAATAATTTTATTAATCATCAGTTCCTGAATTAAAATTTTCTGTGCAACTGAGTTGGTGCCTATGTGAGTGAGCAAACTTTGTAAACAGACTATCACGTGTACAGGTGTCATTTAATGATAGTCCAGCAAATATCTTCAGTGAACCCCCGTGGTCTTATCAGTTGACTATATAGCATAGCCAACATCCCAAAGACAGAAAGTACTCTCTGTCATTCTGATTTAAACAATCATGTTATACTTGGAGAAGATAATGAGTCTGCTTTCTGTGCTCATGGAGTTGGGCCTTTTTAGGTACCAAAGAACAAGTTTTCCAATCTGTGGTTTTGTGCATTTTGCTTCTTTAAATGCTTCCCTAAAGCCAGACTCTTGTGCTTCTCATGTCTAGTGTGGTGCGTCTAGACATCTGCACGTTCTTCCAGCTGTGTGGGCAATACACTTCACCTTGTGGCTCAGCCCTTCAAAGGTTACATTTGCTGCATGGAAGAACAGTTGACTTCACACACAGAGAATGTTTCATTGCATCCCCTTTTCACACCATCTGTCTGACCTGGACCCATTCCAAACACTCCGGCTTTGCTGGCACAATGGTCTTCCTGCTACAGAAGTTTTGTAATTTGCTAATTGATAGGGTAAGGAAAATTTATATTTGAGTTACAGCTGAAAAGTTGGATGTTTCTTTGATGGGGCTTTAAATGCTGACATATGCTGCATTGGGTTTTGATTTTAGACATCCCTGCTTGTGCTCGATCATAAGCTCTTCCCTGTGCTCTCTGCCTCATTGCGAATACAGCATCCTTTGGGGAAGAGCACCAGTATGACCTACCAGGGAATTATCCTCGACTTAGTTTACTCATTAGCAATGATTTTATTATTATAATCTCTTTGTAGTAGGAGACAGATGGCAAAGAAGGAGTCTGCTTTATTGAACAAGATGCAGAATTGGGCATGGCCCGTCTCACTGAATGGATAACATCCTCAGTAGTTCTCTGCCTAATAAGCATCTTTGGATTTGTACAGGGCCTGGTCCTACATTTGGCACTTAATATAAGTGCAAAGCTGTTGCCATATCTTTTTCTTTCTTCTTTCTTTTTTTTTCTGCATGTGGGTAGAGGGCAGGCAAATCCTAGAGGCGGAAGTATCATTACATACATGCTGTTCAAGTTGACGTTTGTGGCTGTCCTCATCTTGAATCTGTGCTTTAAAACCCAATCTGAGCAACTTCTACTTAGTGAGTGTGGTCATACCTACTGATCCAGACCCACATGCCTAAAGCTCTGCCTAGAAGCCAGGCGCATGGAATGTGGTGTGATAATGTGCCTCAGGACTCTGCAGGCTGCTCTCAGCTGCAGCCCTGCAACCTGTGCTTGAGCAACGGAGGAAAGACGAGAATGGAAGAGGATTTCTTCCATACCTTTGAAAACTTCAAAGTTCTTCCCAATCTGGTTCTGATGATCCGTGTCTCAGTGCAAAGCATACATAAGGTCTGAAATCTGCACACTGATCGGAAATAGTTTTTGGAAAGTCAGATTTAATCCCATGAGCCAAATGATCACTACCAACAGCGATCAGGGAAAACCAAAGTCCACAGCAAATTCTAATTTGGCAAATGCATAAAAGGTTCAAAAGAGTAGAGGTCTCATTTACATTCCTCGCTCTTATATGGGATTTTCTTCTATATTAGTAATTAAAGGGTGCAGGCTATGCAGTGCAACTATATCACATAATAGCCATCGGGAACACACTAACAACTTCCTTGAAGTAACGCACACTAGGGTGTTTATGGTTCGGTGTCTCATGGACTTTCTTTGATCTAAATTAGGATTCATTGGCAAACTCACAATAGGCTCCACATGTACCCCTCTCAACCTCTTTCTTTTAATCATGGAAATTAGAGATGGAAAATATCCATTAAGTCACTTAGTCCATTTTCCTGCCAGGGTGAAATTGTTGCCTGTGATTCATGGGTAGTGTTCAGTCCAGCTTAAACGTAAATGTCTCCTGGGATATGAAGGCTCTTGGTTTTATAATTTTCTTCTTTCCTTTAAAATTCAGAGGGGAAAAATATAAAACAGAGAAAGAAATTTCCTTCCCTCCTTATAGGTTGTAGGTAATGATAGTGGGGTGGGCAAATGTGTCTGCATGACATTGGCTTTCTGGGTAAAAAGCAGCCCTGCCTAGCTTGTTTTCGTCTTCAGCTCAGTGGAATGATCTAGATTCCTGAACTTTCCTGTCAACTTGAGCTAGCAAGTACTCTAGGCTTGGGGAGGGAGAATGAGGCCCCAGAGAGGAGAAACTGCCTATTTTAGGCTTCTGTTGTTGACTAGTTATAAACTGCACAGCCCTGATTGGAGTGGGAGGTCAAGGATGCAGTTATAAGCTCGTGACTGGATTGTTGCCTAGCGTATTCTGTGAGTGGCCTGTTGTAGTATTTTTATGCTTTGAACATTTGGCATCTGAAAGATAAGAAATGCATGTCACTGAACAATGAATTCTCTCCCTGACTTAAAATGTCTAGCAACCGAGGAAGATTGTCACTCTGTATCTGCGTGCATCCCCAGCTGTGGGGGTAGGTTTCATGGGAAAGTTGCAAAACCCACTGACCATGTCTGCAGTGGGTTCTCTGCAGTGGCTGAGATGAGATTTCTAAAGGGAAATAATGACCCACTATGATATTTGCACTTTGAGTTTGAGAGGCTTTGTCTGCTTAAATCTGATAAGTGGATATTTCAAATTTGGATCCAGATGTGTAGAGTGTGATTACTTGCATTATAAGCTGGAAATCCTCCCTCCAAAAATCACTGTGGGCTTTATTAAATAGCCACAAGCATGTGAACAGGGATCAGGTTTGCAAAACCTGATGTATTTGTGGAGGAGGCTACTTGTTGTCTAAAGCCATGGCGCATTTCCATTAGAAAAGGATGTTCAAACGTGTGGCTTCTGTGACATGCAATGCTTTTTTTTTTTTTTTTTTGGTCTTTTTGAGACCGGGTCTCCCTGTAGCCCCAGCTGTCCTAGAACTCACTATGTGGACCAGGCTGGACTTGAACTCACAGAGATCTACCTGCCTCTGCCTCCCGAGTGCTGGGATTAAAGGCATGCACCACCACGCCTGGCTCAAGGCCTTATTTTTAAGGACCCGAGGTAGTGAGAGATAATGGGTCTTTGAATGCTCTAAAATAAGGGCTGGGAAGATGACCAAATTGATGAAGTGCTTGTTGCAAAAGCATGAGGACTAGAATCCATGTAAAAGCCAAGTGTGGTGACTGACACCTGTAATCCCAGTGCTAGGGAGGTGGAGACAGGAGGATCCCCTGAGCTCACTGGCCAGACAGTCTATTTGAATTGGAAAGCTCCAAGTTCAGGAGAGACTCTGTTTCAAAACATAAGGTGGAGGGCCAGCTAGATGGCTCAGCAGTTACTGCCAAGTCTGGCATCCTGAGTTTGAGCCCTGGGACCCACATGGTGGCAGGAGAGAACCAACTCCCACAGGTTCTCCCTCCCACAGGAGGTTCTCTGACCTCCACACTCATGCCATGGTATGTGCGCTCCCACCTTCCCATACTCCCATCCCTACCCCCACCCCAAAATGAAATAAATATAATCAATTAAAAAAATAATAAAGTGAGCAATTGAAGACAATACCCAACATGGGTCTCTGGCCTCTACATGTACACATGCACATGTGCAACCACACACACGAACAGGTATATAGACACATGCACAATGAAAGTTAGTTAAAATTAGAATGAGCATCTACTGAATATACTTTTCATATTGGATTCTGTGCTTTGCTAATGAAAATCTCAATCTTTAAAGTAGAGGTGGCCGAGACTGCCCAGTGTTCTCTCATTAACAGCGCTGTAGTTTTTAGATCCTGTATTTTCCACTCACCTACATGGGGGGTAACTGTGGTATGGACCATGGGGGGTGCAGTCCTTAAGGTCCATGTCCAATCCCCTCCCCTCCTGGTTGTGAGCCTGCAGAAGGCACGTGAACCTTAGCTCCATCTTAGGTCTCAGGGCTGAGGGTCACCTCTCAGGAGTGACTGGAAGATGCCTGCATCCCAGGTCATTCGATGGGGCTTCCAGGTTAACCCTCCATCTTTCTCTAGATCTCTTTTTCACACACATCAACTAAACAGTGTAAGTGTTAACTCTGAGGATTTCGTCAGCAATCTTAATCCTGATTCAGTAGGTTCTTAATGTCTTGTTAAAGTCTAAATATTTTGGTTTTAGTTGATAACTCATGCTTTTGAATGTGATCTTGAAGTGTTTGAAGATATAGGGGCCTGGAAGAATCCCAAGTCTTCAGATTCCAAAATATATATGATTGGCTAAATTAACAAGATGGCTAGGGAAAGCAGTCTTGTTTGGATTCTTGTGTGCATCCTGTCTACATAGAAGAACATGTGTTCTCATTCTGGGGATTACTGAGACCTCTGCCAAAAGCTAATGGTTAGTATATATAAAAACAAAGAGCCAGGGTTAGGAGAAAACATGAATCAGGAGGTCCAGGTAGAGATAAAAACAGACATAAGTTCAGGTGAATGAATTTCAAAGTGGTATCTACACAAGAAATGATGTGGTATAAGAAGAAATTCATGTTTATATTAAAACTTGAGCTATGTCTAGAGTCATTTTTCCTCCTAAAGTGAGCAGCATTAGAACTTCATAATACTTACATGTGGATGGTCATGTGCTTCATGCTGTTGGCCTATAACACTTGCAGAAGCCACAGGGCCCAGAGTCATGCAAGGCAGGTGCTCTACACTATGGAGGCTGAAAAGGTCCCTGCTGCTTTGGAGGCATCTTGCATTCCATGTAGGTCCAGTTACATGAATTTCTGGCTTGTGTCCTCCAGCTTTAGGTGTACCCTCAGGAGAGGAGAGTAGTAGCTGAAAGACATTCTTGCTCAGAGACTGCTGGCTTTGCTTGTCGTGCTATTATCTCAGGCAAAAAGGAAGTGGCAAAGCTGGGGCTTCTACTCAGATGGACTTTGTATATCTCTGAGAGAGTAAGAAAAGGTGTCAGGTATAGCCCAGTGGTAGCGTTTGCCTGGCTTGGGAGGCCCTGGGTTTGCTCTTCAGCACATGTAAGCCAAAAAGAAACCAAACAAAACCCATACACATAAAAATAATAAAAATAAATTAAAAACCTGAAAAATCAGAAGATAAATATGGTCTGAACTAATTCTGTCTGAAAGAGGCTATTAGAAATTATTAGATGTTTTGAAATAGGATTTTAAAAGATATTTTTTAAATTATTTAGCTTAATGTATATGAGTGTATTGCCTGCATGTGTGTAAATGCACCCATGTCATGCAATGCTCGCAGAGGTCAGAAGATGGCATCAAATCCCCTGGAACTGGGGTTACAGATGGTTGTTAGCTGCCTTGTGGGTACTGGGAACTGAACCTGGGTCTTCAGCAAGAGCAGCCAGTCTTCTTAACCACTCAGCCATCTCTCCAGCCCCTGAAATATATCCTTGTTAATGGTGAACCTTGGTTTCTGTGCATGCTATGCTTTAAAACAGCAAGTTTAATTGAGGAGCATTGTATTAGTGACTTTCTATTGCTGTGATAAACACCATGACCAAAACCAGCTTGGGGAGGAAAGGGTTTATTTGGCTTACAGCTCACAGTCCATCAAGGATAACTGCCCAGATGGCACCACTCACAGTGGGCTGGGCCCTCCTATATCACTCAACATTCAAGGAAATGCCCCACAGACATGGCCATAGGCTAGTCCTGTGGAGACAATTCCCCCAATTGAGGCTCCCTCTTCTCAGGTTGTGTCAAGTTGACAACTTAAGTTACCAGCACAAACATGAATATAATAAATAATAAATAAATCATATGTCTATCAGGGGGTTGTTCTTGAAATAGTAAAAAAAAATTTTTTTTTGTCTTTCTGAGATAAGATCTCCCTGTAGCTCCAGCTGGCCTGGCACTTGTTATGTAGACCAGGCTGGGTTTGAACTCACAGATATGCCTGCCTCTGCCTCTGGAGTGCTGGGACTCAAGGTGTGTGCCACCACACCTGGCTGTGAATTTTTTTTTTTTAAGTTTTGAGGCCCTTGATAAGAATAGAAAGACTTAGACTACATACAGATTATAAATTTGATTTCAAGCCTTCTAACAGTTTTTTAAAAATTTGCTACATCATATTTATTGTGTGTGGCAAGGTAGTAGTCAGAGGACAACTTGTGGGAGTCAATTCTCTTCTACTATATGGTCCTGGGGATGGAACTCAGATGGTCAGGCTTAGCAACAAGCACCTTTACCCACTGAGCCATCTTGCTGGCTCCTCCTAACAGTTTAAGAAAATGAAAGGAAGGGAGGGAAGGAAAAAAGAAGGGAGGGAGCAAGAGAGGGAGGGAGAAAGGAAGGGAGTCACAAATGATAAATCCTCAAGGATTTCCATAAAAAAGAAGTCAAAATTATGTGGTCTGTCCTGTGTGGAGCTAGACCTTGCAGTAGGCCGTATCCTGGGCCTTTTCCCCATGGCAGACACTGTAGGAGTTTTGTTTGCTTCACAAAGCTTTTGAATGTGGGCTGTCGTTACCGTGACTGCTTTGTCCATAACTGTGATCTTTGCAGTGCTGGCATGAATTTTACATTCAAATGGCTGAATTTTCACTGTTACCCTATAATGATGGACAGATGTTGGATGCTTGACTTAAAATTCAAATCAAGGTCCCTGATTTTTTTGCTTGACATAGGTGCTGCCATTGGAGCCTGTTCTTTCTTGTACTCTATTTTCTCTAAGTCTGTGCCATAACATTACTATAGTATTGCATGAAAGAACTGTATCAGTCCATAGTTTTTCTATTTATTAGGCACTTAAAATTTTTACTTTTGTTTATTTATTCAGAGACAGGGTCTTACTATGTAGCTCTGGCTGGTTTGAAATTCACTATGTAGACCAGGCTGACTTAGAACTCACAGAGATCTATCTGCCTCTGCCTCCTGAGTGCTTGTATTAAAGGTGTGTACCACCATGTCTGGCATAAATACTGGGTTTTTTTAGGGGGTGGGTGGGTTGAGTCAGGGTCTCCTTGTAGTCCCAGATGACCTGGAACTTGCTGTATAGATTAGGCTGGCCCTGATCTCACAGAGATCCACTTGCCTCTGCTTCCTGAGTGCTGAAATTAAAGGTGTATACCACCACACCCAGACTGCATATACACTTAAAAAAAAGTGCTGGGTCTTACTATGTAACCCAGGCTGGCTTCAGACTTACTCTGTAGCCCAGGCTGGCCTTGAACTTGAGATCTTCCTGTTCCTGTGTCCCAAGTGCTGGTGTCATAAGCCTGTACTATCATGCTGAGTTTTTATGCAACTCCTTAATTTAGATCACAGAAGCAACAGCCCTATTGTTCTTTCGACATTATTACCTGTTCCAAGCCTCTCACTGTCCTTGTGGGCATCCCCTAACTTCCTCCCCACCTTCAGAGCATTTGCTCTGAAGCCACTGAAATGAAGATTTTCCTGCCTAGGGCAGATTTGCTCCCGTTGGTTATATTTTGGACATGTTTTTTCCACAAGTGGGAAATTTGAGATAAACTTGAGAAAATTTGCTTCAGGAATTTCTCCCAGTACCACTAGCACCACTGTACCCCTCAGGTGTTTTTCTGGGCAGCAATTGTTTGCACCATTCTCCACTCAGATCCTCAAGCTGGGCCTTCTGGTAGAGGGGAGGAAAAGAATCAGCTAGGTATGTGGTGGTTTGAATGAGAATGTCCCCCATAGGCTCCAAGTATTTGAGCATTTTGTTCCCAGTTAGTGGCGTTGTTTGGGGGAGGTCTTAGAAGGTGTGGCCATGTTGGAGGAAGCACATCACTGGGGGTGGCTTTAGAGAGTTCTTAAGCCTTGCCAGATCTCCATTAACTCTCTGCTTCCTATGCCTGTTTGAAGATTTGAGCAGTTAGCTTCTGCTCTTACCCCAGCCTCCTCTGCTGCCATGCCTCCCCACCACAATGGATTTTGCCCCTTTGGAACTATAAGAAATAAACTCTTCCTTTTCTAAGTTTCCTTGGTCATGGTGTTTCTATCAGCAATAGAAAAGTGACTAATACAATGTTTGTACCTATGGCCCGATAGAGACTCCTGAAACCTCATTAAGGAAGATGACAAAGGGATGTAGAACATTTAAAGCTCCTAAAACACAGAAGCTTTATGCTCTATATCCACATAGGTTAAACCAGAGCTGGTGTTGCCTTGCTGCACACAGATGCTGCTGTGTTGGCTGGCTGAATGCTGAAATCTGTTGGTGCTCTGGGTACCTAGCCGCTGCCCAAAGCCCCTCAGCACATGCACTCTCCTCACACTGTTTTGGACTCCATGGGAAATCCCATCCCTTTCTAATGACCCAAAGCGTGGAACCTGGATTTAGGATGATAAGGATGATTTTTGATGATCCGCCATGCTGTGAATCTGGCCCAAGGGGCCCAGCTTTCCTAGTCTTGTCTCTCAGTCTCTTTCTGTCCTTTGGTATCATTAATCCATCTGGAGCCTTTGAATCCTGACTAAGTACTTCTGCTACTCACAGACGTGGCCTCACTGCTAAATGGGATCTGCGTGTGACAAGAAAATAATCAAGGTTGGCATGTAGGAACAACCAACCTTCTCTTCCTCCTCCTCTCCCATCTCCTCTTCCTTTTCCCCCTTCTCTCTCCCCCCTCATCCTCGTCTCCATCACACTGCACCCAGGTACCCAGTCCTGCTCTCAGTCACTATGTCCCCAGTCCCTTCAGGCAGATTTGTTTTTCCAGAAAATAATTTTATTTTAGAAACAAAATTTCTGTAAATTGCATGTGAAGTCATTGTGGATTAATACGATTGAGTACACACTGAAATATATACTCTAGAAAAAAAACGATATGCATGCAAGATGCCATCAAAAACAATGTGGCAGTAGAGTGGGGTCCGGAGAGATGAGCTTCAAGATATGAAAGATGCCATTTGGCACAGAAGGGTGGAAACCCTTCTTACCTGGGATACATACAACAAACAGCAAGCTCAAGAAAAGCCCAGGGAGCCAGGCGTGGTGGTGACTTTAACTCCAGTACCAGAGAAGCAGCAGGCAGATCTTTAAGATCGAGGCCAGTCTGGTCTACATAGCAAGTTTCAGACCAGTTGGGACTGCAGGGAGACCCTGTTGTCTCAAAACAAAAACAAACAGACAAAAATTAAAAGAAGAAGAAGGAGAAGGAGGAGGGAAGAGAAGGAGAAGAAGGAAAGGAAGGAAGGAAGAAGGAAAGAAGGAAGGAAGGAAAGAAAGAAAGAAAGAAAGAAAGAAAGAAAGAAAGAAAGAAAGAAAGAAAGAAAGAGAAAGAAAGAAAAAGCCTAGGGATTATATAAATGTGGAAGAGGGTGGTGCTATGTACATGATGCAAAAAGGGTCATGAGTCTTTTGGCTCAGTGCTTTTGGAGTGTGTCCCTTTTCTCTTCTCTTCTTTTCTTCCCTCCTCCTCTTCCCCTTCTTCTTCTTTTGAGACAGGGTTTCCCTGTAGCCCTGACTGACCTTGAACTCGCTGCATAGACCAGACTGGCCTTGATCTCACAGAGCTTCACCTGCCTCTCTGCCTCCCAAGTGCTGGGATTA
Source organism: Nannospalax galili (assembly GCF_000622305.1). Lineage (NCBI taxonomy): Eukaryota > Metazoa > Chordata > Mammalia > Rodentia > Spalacidae > Nannospalax > Nannospalax galili. The sequence continues at coordinate 3,702,117 of NW_008357637.1, read as the reverse complement.
AAGGCTTGTGCCACCATGGCTGGCCACTTCCCCTTTCTTAATAAACTCAGTATTTATATTTCTTTAAGTTATTTTATATTTTATTTTATTTATTTTTTTATTTTGTTTTATTTTATTATTTTATTTTATTTTACTTTATGTGTATACTTTATACACCTGCAGGGTGCACCCGTGTTGTGCAATGCCTGTGGAGCTCAGAAAAGGGTGTTAGATTCTCCTGGAACTGGAATTATGAACAGTTGTTAGCCACCATGTGGGGGCTGGGAACTGAACCCAGGTCTTCTGCAAGAACTGTCGGTACTCTTAACTGCTAAACCACGTCTCCAGTCCCAGTATTTTTATTTCTAACCATGTATCCATGGTCCAACTCTTTGTCTTGGAATATAAATCCTGAATAGTTCATTAGATCTATGCCTTTAATGAGAAGACTGACTTCATTAGAAGACCTTGGATTTAGCACAAGTGTCCGCAAATTTGTGCTTGTAAAACACATACAGCCCATTGCCTTTTTGTTTGTATTATTCGTTTTCTATTTTTTATTTTATTTACTTGTTTCTGTTTTTTGAAATAAGGTATCATTCTGTAACTCAGGCTGTCCCAGCACACATGGTAATTTTCCTGGCTCAGCCTCCTAAGTGCTGAGATTATAGGCATGAGCCACCATGCCAAGCTTTATTTATTGTTATGATTGAGAGTGAACCCAAGGTTTCCTGTGTGCTAGGCAAGCCCTGGAAAAGCTTTTTTTTTTTTTTTTTGAGACAGGGACCTACTATGCAGCCCTGGCTGGCCTAGAACTCACTATGTAGACCAGGCTGACCTCAAATCCACAGAGCCTACCTCTGCCCCTGCCTTACGAGTGCTAGAATTAAAGGCGGGCACCACTATGCCTAGACTGGAAAAGCATGAGTAAGAGGCTTCAGGGAGAGATTGGGTCTGGAATTCAGAGCAAAGCTGAGTCAAAGCTCTGAGGATGGACTGAACCTTACAAGTCATGAGTTCAGCTGTGAAAGACTCTATAAGCCACAGTGATGGAGAGTGTGAATTGCCATTTGTTTAAGGAAATGGAAACCTGGGGCAGGTAAATTCTAGTGACTTATTAGATGCCATGGTCTTTTACAAACTAGGGGAACAGATGCTACAGGGAATACTAGAGAAAGGACAAGAAACAATGAAATGGTGTTGAGTTCGATTCTGTGCCATCATTAAGATATTACATTTTGTATTAGTTATCAAGAACAGACGTTGGTGTGAATCAAATTGATTTGATGTAAAACACTAGCTCTTACTAGGATACACTAGTCTTTAAAGATTTGAGCAAAGTGGCAATTTTAGCATCTATGGATTTTTGTGTTCCATGGATGTAGTAATCTTACCTGAAAAATATGTGAAATGAAGTCTGTTTTTCTTCTCATAAGACTTTAAGGATAAAACGCATGAGGGACGACAACACAGGAGCAGTGTTAGAGGAGTGGTAATAAATCCAGGTTATCTGCAGAGCTTGGTACATTCATTGGCCTGACTCCAAAATCTTATAAAGGGAAAGGCAGCAAATTCAGGTTTTGTTCCTCAGAGTTCATCAAAATCTAAATCTTTTACAATTCTTTTTATATTGGCCTTAAAATGTTACTTGACTGAAATAATCTTCCCCTTGGTAGCATAAAAAGTCTTACCAGCCACAGGTAAACTGATCAACTTGACATTCAAGGTTTTCAATAGCTGATAATTCCCCCCTTCCCCCACCTTGTTTCTAGAACATAGATCTTATGGCTGATTTGTAGATGGGAATGATTTAAGGCTCAATTACTGTCCTTTTAACAACTCCTATAGAGTCTCTTACTCTGAATTGTATAGCATTTCCCATCTGTCCCTGCATTTCAGGTAATTTTCCTCTCTATTTTTATGTACTGACTTCTCCTTTGACTTTAAGACTCACCTTGGACATTTATTGAGGCTTCACATACGGTAGATAGTACATCAGTCTTTTAACATTGGCTATATATGTAAATTGACCAACAGCTTTTGAAGACAGGATTATTTTAGTCCCCACCCAGTAGGTATCTCATTTTATAGCCAAGAAACCAAGGCTCAGAGAAGTTAAGGTGTTTGGACACCATTACACATGGTAGACATGAATCAAGGTGACTGGGGGTGGTGGTCTCAGTCATTTCTCCTCAATACCCCAGGGCAGAAGTAGGCAGTTGACTCTCTTCAGCCCAACTGAGTCATTGCTAGGGGAATTTGCAACTGAAGTTGGGGAAAAAGAGCTAATCTTTTCCTTTTGGAGAACAGAGATGAGCTGAAAGATGCAGAGCAAAGAGAGGGAACAGGCGGGGGGGGGGGGGGGGTAGGGAGAGCACATGCCGGGACTTGAGTCTCTGCTCCCAGCCACCTCTGATAGATTTCCTGTGCTCCCTGCACCCTAGCCCCCATGAGTATCCTGATTTTCCTAGTGAGCAGAACAGAACTTGCAGAGCACAGGCTTTCTGTCTGGTGTATGACATAAATTGAGTTGTCTTTGTCCAAATTTCCCTTGACTGAGCCTAAGCGGTAATCTCTAATCAGTGCCCTTGGTCAATGCCCCCAACAGCCTTCTTCTTACCCTTGAGATGACAAGGGAAAGAGGCAAATGTTTGAGAGTGAGTTCTAGGCTCTTAACCAGTAAATGCTATACTTCATTCAGTGCAAGTTTCCTGGGAGCAGGGACCAGGAACTTTGACTTCTTATATGCGACTAGAGAACAACTAATTGAAAACACATTTAGTAATGGCATTTTATAGACTGAATCTAAATGAAGTATTATGCAATCAGATTTTTTTGTTTTTAAAAGTTTGAGTTAACAAACTTGTCTGCAACAAACTGTCCATACTAGCAAAGTATGCTCAGGGCTAGATTTGGTTGAGAGAAAGAAAAACAAAGAGGTTGGAAGGGAGGTAACAGCATTAAGCCTGTGTGGGAGGGTGAGTGAAAGCCCAGTTATTAGATGGACATTTATCTGTGTCCGAGATGCCTTTTGTTCCTAAGGACCTGAGGGGTAGAACATGACAGAAACAAACTCCTCATCAGAAACAGATCTGGGTTTCTTTGAATATCAGCACAGCTAAGAAGCTAGATTTGGCAGATGAATTCAGGAGTTGGAAGGTGGGATTAGGTCCTCAACAAACTGGACCATCTCAGTCACCTCCCTGACCTCCCTTGGCCTCCTTGCTAATGTGAAGCTCATCCAAGAAGTTCCCTTCCATCTCTCACCCACCCTCATTATGTGAGGGTGAATGGCAAGACAAGAACAGGGTGTGTGGCCCTTAGACAGCTCTGGCAAGGCATGCCTTCTAGAAAAGGCGGGGAGACTTGCTGATCTGCTGAGTCGTGGCCAATGGAAGAAATGGTTTCATTATTTTCCATGACTGAGTTGTCTCTGTCATCTGCTTTTAATTAAAAAAAGAAACATTTTTTTTTTTTTTTACTTCCATCCCCACCAAAACTCCTTACTCCTAGGCGTAAAACCAAATCTAAAAATATCAGGAGAGGCAGGCTTAAACTGAAGACAAAGAAACCCTGGAAAATGTGAAATGGAATGGGTACGCTTTAGCTGGAGGCATCTGCTTAGGAAACCATGACGAATATATGAGCTCATCTATGTAACCTGGGATGAATTTGAGTTCCTAACTTTCGGCTCTCAGTGGGCAATGATTGAGTTCTTCTATGGGAGAGAGAAAATAAAGAAATGTGAGAGTTCGCTCAGGAGCAGTGGGAGAAAGTAGCATCTCTGATATGTCCTGAGGCAAGTCTTTGATTTTTGGAAAAATGGGCGGAGAATTGAATTCAGTGGAGGAGGGTAGCTAATATTCCAGAGGAAGCTGGCACTTGAGCTTCCCATAGGAAGGATGACAGCACATCCTAATGATCTGGGACTTCTCAGCAACTGTCTTCCAAGGTGCCCATGAAGGTGTCTGGAAGAGAAGGAGAGAGCTGCTGAGATGTCACGAAGGTGATGTGTCTCGCCAGGAGAGGAATTTTGATCTGTGTGACTAAATCTGTATGTCCAACTCCAGGGTTGGAAAGCAGGCTTGCTGGATAATGGGCAGAAGGTTTTGATGGAAATGCCTTGTAGGGAGGCTAAGAAGCAAAGCCCGCTGAAGTCACTGGATTCATTAGGGGAACTGCCAAGGCAGATGGTCCCCACAGCTCAGTGTTTTAACATGGCCATCTTCGTTCCCAGCTCCTTTGACATGCTCCACACATGTTGGCAAGACTCTGTTCCACACGGTCACTTGGAAGTGCACCCCTGCAGAGGCTCCACTGTTCAGCTGCTGCAGTCTGGGTGTGTCAGCTTCTAATTGCCCTGGGTCTTGCACAGGCTTCTTTGTGCTTCCAGAAATGCCTCCCTTCCCTATATAGCCTATTGGCCAGAAGGCACCACACGGCTCCCCCAATCTCTTCAGAGCTAAGCCTTGCAGTGTTCTGTGTGGCCCAATCAACCAGCCAAGGCTTTACAGGCCATGCTATAGTGTTGGGGGACGGCGGAATAAAGGACAGTTTTGTGCATCTCTGACATGCGGATGAGATGTCAGAATAGCTGAGCAACACAAAGTGTAGTTGCTACTACACCTGGATGCCGTGGGGCAGCTGTGGAGAGAGCCCTGCCCTGAATTTCCCATGTGGGTGATGGCAGACCCAGGTTAAAGCCCCTCATGCTGCTGTGGAGACTTGGAAGACTTGCATGGAGAACAGACAGCTTCCCTGATGCTGACCTTTCCTATGACAGGAGATGAAGGAAAATAAGTCAGTCTCAAAAGGAAGGCAAATCGTCCTCAGCTGTACAGAATTTTAAATACTGACATTTTTGGTGAAGACTGATCTGAGCAGACTTTGGAGTTTTCCTTAAACAACCCCCAATACCTCAGGATTATTAGCGGAAAATATTCAAGACATCTTTTCAGGACTCCTAAAGCTCTTTGTGAGTGAAAATGAGATCATTTAAGAAAAAAAAAAAAATAGCACAGCCATTGCAAGCATTAACTGACAGACTCCAAGCTGGCCATTTGACAGGTGGGATGAATTAGTGTGTGTTTGTATGTCAAAGGGCCAAAGAGTTCATGCTGGCATGATTCCTGTGGTATTGTCTTAATAACTACTCCTTCCTGGAAGCTCACAAAGTGAATTTACAGAATATTAGAATACATGTCCATGTACACGTGTGCAAATGTGCATGCACACATGTGAATATAAAGTAATGAAAACCTTTTTTTTTTTTTGGTCTTTTTGAGACAGGGTCTCCCTGCAGCCCCACAGCTGCCCTGGAACTCACTATGTAGACCAGGCTGGCCTTGAACTCACAGAGATCCGCCTGCCTCTGCCTCCCAAGTGCTGGGACTACAGGCGTGCACCACCTTGCCCGGCTATGAAAACTTTTTTAAGTGAAGAAACTAAGCTACTTGGGGTTAAGTTACATGCAATATGGATTATATACCCATATGAAATCAGACATGGCACTCTTATGTACCACACCCTCCCCTGAAGGAAGAAGTAAAAGAAGTTGACTGTAAGAACACAGACAGCTTTTTGCCAAATAACTTCCCAAAGAAATAAAGTACTCTGGGGTTGGAGCGATGGCTCAGTGGTTAAGAACACTGACTGTTCTTGCAGAAGACCTGGGTTTGAATCCCAGCACCCACATGGCCGCTAACAACTGTCTGTAACTCCAGTTCCAGGGGATTTGACAGCCTCTTCTGTCCTCCGTGGGCACTGGATGACATGGGTGCACTTACTTACATGCAGGCATAACACTCATATACATAAAATAAAAATAATAAAATATTTTTTAAAAAGGTAAAAAAAAGAAAAGAAATAAAGTACTCTGCATGCAACTGAGATTCTCCAGAACATAGAGGTACACAGGTATCTACAGTTGTATTTTTCTAGGTAGAAGGCTTTCCCAGTGTTCCAAATATGATAGTACTTTCATCACCCAACAGTAAATGAAGGGTCTTATCCATTATGCTTGTTTGAGGTTGTTCTGTGTATTAAGAAAGTATTGTAACTGTTACATCAGGACACTGATGATTATATGTTAATGGTACCTGCTAGAATTAGTCTCAATGAGTTTATTATTTTTTCTCTTTTTTTGAGACAGGGTCTCCCTGTAGCCTTGGCTGACCTGGAACTTATTATATAGACCAATCTGGCCTCGATCTCACAGAGATCTGTCTGCCTGTGCCTCCTGAGTGCTAAGATTAAAGGTGTACATCACCATTCCTGGCTTATTTTATTCTTAAATTAGATATACATTTAATTTTTTATTTTGCTTTTCATTTTTTTTGAGATAGGGTCTCACTATGCAGCCCAGGCTGGCCTCAAACTCATGATCCTTCTGCTTTAGCCTCCCAAGATTTGGGAGCTATACCTAGCTTGGATGAATTTAAAAACAACTATTTAACAAATGTTTGCTGTTTTGCTGAATGAACCCAATACCATTATTATTTTTTCACTACTTAGAAAAATCCCTCAGCAGAATTCTCTGAAGGCTGATAGTGGATATGATTACTTTTTGTTAAAGGACCCCAGTACAAATTTATTGAGTTAATCTTCATGGCAGACAAACATTTCTTTTTTCTTTTTCTTTTTCTTCTTCTTCTTCTTTTTAATGCCAGGGGCACAATCACAATTAGGAACTGAACATGTTTCCAGACCGATCCATACAAATCCTGATCAGATTCATGTCATATTTCAAAATACGCCCCGTTTATAAGGGCGGAAGGACTATTCCACCTCTTTCAGAGTTGTACCACATGACCTGCAGGAAGCTGCACCTTGTGGATGTGGAGGCTGCTGTGGCAGGGCTGGCTTGGCTCTGCCTCTACCCTCAGCAAGTCTACAGACTTCTTCACCACTGTAAAGCCATTAAGTTGATACTTAAGGATCCCAGCACTGTGCAATATAAGCTGGATGCATTTCAGAGGGCTATGGATACATTTACTTTCTACATTTATCATCTATCTGTCTATCTGTCTATCTATCTATCTATCTATCTATCTATCTATCTATCTATCTATCATCTATCATCCATCTATCCATCCGTCCATCCATCTGTCCATCTGTCCATCCGCCTGCCTATCTATCATCTATTTATTTAGTCTTTTTGAGACAGGGTCTCCCTGTAGCCCCAACTGGCCTGGAACTCACTATATAGACCAGGCTGACTTGAATTCACAGAGATCTGCCTGCCTCTACTGGGATTAAAAGTGTGCATCATCACCAAGCCCAGCTTATTATTTTTTAAGAGGAGACAGTTTCGTCATAGTCTTCATTGACTTTTGCAAAAAGAAAATCTTAGTTTATTTCCTGTTGCTATAACAAAACACTGGACCTTGGGTACTTTATGAAAAACAGGGGTTTATTTAGCTCAGTCTGGAAGCTGAGAAGCCTAAGTGCATGGCACCTAGCATTAGTTTGGTAACTGGTGTGGACTTTCTTGCTATATCATAACATGGTAGAGGGCATCACATGGCAAGGAAAAGCAGGCATGACAGTGAAAGCTTGCTTTTGTAAAAATAAAAAAGCACTCCCTCCATAACTCATTAATCCGCTAGCCCATGAATGCATTAATTCATGCATGAGAAGGGAACCCTCACAGCCAATCATTTCCAACCACCATTAACATATGACTTTAGAGGTTAGGTGTCAATGCATGAAATTTGAGGGACACATTGAAACCACAGCAGGTAGATGAGGGGTCTGAGATTGAGCCAGAGAGTTCTTTTCCACCCGCCAATCAAGCCCGGCCACGTTAGACACTGGGCGAGGCTCCTTCTGGCTGTGGTGACAGTGTAGGCAGGGACAAGCTCTTGTTGGCTGTGACTAAAGAAGCCAAACACCAACTGGAATTCACAGAAGGCCATTCTGACAGAATCCAGACAGGGAAAGAGCCCCAGAGAGCTGCTCAGGAGGGTGTGCTGGGCCAGTTCCAGTGGAAGAACCAGGCCTCCACCTCCATGGCTGGTGGCTGGATCATAACTTTTCCCTCTGTTCAGGGTGATGTACCAGCTCAGACATGCATGGCTCCAGCTTCCTGTTGCCATTTGAACTGAGAGTTCAGTTTATTCCTTTCTGCAGGTGAGGAGGGAACATCTGCTTTTTCCAACCAAAGTTTAAAACCAGTTCCCAGAAAACATAAAATGATCGCATACAGAAAGCTTTCTTGAGGGCTTTGTTTGAAGCTCTTACTTAGACTCTTGGCCTTCCTCAACCATGATTTCCTCCATCATAGCTGGAGGCCACTCCATCTTCCTCGAGTCCAAGGTCTGAAATCCTGGAGTCATCATGCCTGACTGGCCAGAAACTCCTTTTGGCCCTGTGTACTCACTGGAACCCATCCTCCTCTCCAAGTCATTTGCTTCCCCCGCCTGCCCCAGGTTCCTACCATTTCTTGGCTGGCTGCTTTTAGGAGCCTCCAACAGTGCTTCCCCTTCTGCCTGATCTTGACCCAGCAGCCAGAGTGATCCTGTGATCCAGCATGAGCAAGAGCATGTCGCTCTTCTTCTTAAGAACCCTCTCTGTTTACCATGGACAAATAAAAATTCTTGCTGTGATCTATGGAGCTTGACAGTCTGGCCCTGGGCAAACTCCCTGAGCTCCTCTCATCGTTGGTTTATTCTTCTTCAGCTGTGTTCTGTCCCTTAGTCCTCAAGCAAGCCCGGCACATTGTCCCTCAGAGCCCTGCACTGACTCTTGTTTACCTGCAATGTTCTGATTCCCACATAGTTCTCTGTCTTGCGTCCTTCCTTCCTTTGGACTTAACGCTCTTCCTCTTGACTTAACACTCTCTTCTCAGGGAGTCCTGTAGGAGCTCTGCTCTCTGAAGTGAGTTATTATACAACCTCTTTCTGTCTGATGTTCCTTTGTATACTTGCACCATCCAGCATAGTGTTTATTTTCACTTGTTTATATTTTTTCTCTGTTTGAACATAAAGTTTTTACTTATTTATTTATTTTTTCTGGCAGGATCCCTGCCTGTTGTGTTTGGTGCAAGGTCACTAGAAGAATACCTGTACACAAAAGGTTCTCAGACATGACTCACTGGTGGTGGGAACACCAGTTTGAGGCCACATCACCCAACAGAAACATCACCTGCATGAGGCTATCACTGAGAATCACTTCCTGTTCCTGTCGGAGAACATGAGTGGATCACCCCAGGTCATCTTTCATGCAGCATTTGATATGCAGACTGTGGCTAGCATTGATGACCCAGGCACCACGCTTCTCTTTCTAATTCGACTGTATCTTGAAGACAATCACAGTTGAGACTGTAAAAGTGACATGGAGGGGTGATAGCAGCTTGGGGGTCTGGGTTCGTCTTTCGCCTTCTCCTGTGCCAGGGAGTCACCTTGTTAAGATGCCAGTTGGGATTTAGTACGTCAGGCTGGGCTCTCCTGCTGAATTGGGGCCACATTGCGCAGAGCTATACACGAGGTTCTAGTACACACCTTCATCACAGGCAAACATCAGGATACTGCTCAAATCAGTATTCAAAAGGTCAGAGCTCCATCCTGGGGAGGGCCATGGTGATCAGGGCAGTACCCACCCTTTGTCCCAGTCCTTCAAGGTCACATGGCCCCTCCCAGGACACCCCCTCCCCCACCAGCTTATGCTTCCCCACGATCCTCTCACTTCCAACTTTTTCTCAGAAACCAAACATCAACTTCTCTTCCTCTTTGTTGTAGATTAGATCTGGAGTGTCTCCTAAAGGTCCATGTGCTAAAGGCTTGGCCACAGCCAGTGATATTACTGGGTGATAGCAGAATCTTTACAACCTGGGGCCTAGCAAAGGGAGTTCTGTCACTGAGAGTGTGCCCTTGAAGGATATTGGGATATCCTTCTCTTGCTCTTTGCTTTCTGACCACTGTGAGGTAGGTAGCTTTCATATCACATGGTCCCTATTCTCCCTTGCCACAGGCCCAGAAGCAATGGGGCCAAGTGGCCACAAACTAGAACTTTTGAAACCATAAATCAAAATAAGCCTTCAGTGTTTTAAGTTGATTTTCTCAGGTATTTTGCCACAGTGATAAAAGCTAAGTAACACCTTTTCCTCCTTCCAAATTGTCTAACTTTTCCTGTCCCCTTTGGCCTCCATCCATGCCAGACTTTCTCTCCCTGTCCATCTGGTATGCCTCTACATGAGGTGGTAATGCCTAGTGTTTTGGGGGTGAGGGGGTCTATGTCGGACAGCCTGGGGTCATCCCAGCTGGCTAACCTCGGGCAGATGACTCACCTCCCTGTCTCATCCTACTCTTCTGTGATGTAGGGGGTAATGGCAGGATCCACTTCATGAGATTGTGGGGATTAAGGGATTAATATAGGAAGGAGATTTAGAATCCTACTTGACCTGGTCAGTCAGTTAAAAGTTCTTTTTGTGTTCAATGGTTTCTTTCCTTATCTCTTAAATTCAGGTGGAAGAACAGTTAGAAAGGCTGGATGAAATATTGCCCCAATTACCTTGTGGCTTAACATTACCTCTTTCTTGAGTACAGAGTCTTCATAGCAAGTTCTGCAGCCTTTTCTTGGAACGTGCCCAATACAGGTGGGTCACACAGTATTTGCTCAGACCCATTTTGTCTTTTAAATCAAGGTGACTCAGCCTTCTTTGGCTCATTCAAGCCAGGTAGGAGCTTTAAAATGGTTCCGAGTCCCACCCTTAGGTGCTCCCCTGCTTCACCCTAACTGCTTCCAGCAGCTGGCTCTCTGTAAGTCAGGTCCCAGCATGCCTCACTCCTGTGCTCCTGCTAGCAGCTCTCCCTGTCAACAGGAGGGTCTCAGCTTCACTTCTCTTTCTTGCCCTGTGCCTGTCACCCCATTTCCCCATTTCTTTGACACCTGCTTTCTGTCCAGATTTTCTTCTCTTCCAACTTGGCTTCTGTCCTGATGACATGTGGAACTTACCTTTCCATGCTAGTCCTGAGCAGGTTCCCTTAAAAAGTCATCACAAGATACTCCATCAGCTCATTGCCAGGGAGAACACTCGCTTTCTCCTGGGCTCTCTGTCTGCTGCCCTCTTGGTACCTATTTGGCACTGAATTTTGATTGATCATCTGTTTACACGTCTGTCTCCCGTCTACACACCAAATCTGCCCTGACAGAGGACAAGAGGGTTTGCAAAGGGCCCATCCTGTGTCCCTGACACCATGCCTTGAAGGTAGCAAAGGCCATAGGAGTATTTCATAAATGAGAGGCTGACAACTCGCTTGGGTTACAGAGAGGGCCCTGGGGAGATAGGTGTCATCTCCCTGCAGAAGGTAAGGAAGGGCAGGGCCCATAGTGGATTGCGAGCTGGTTGTAAAGAAAATGACTCAATCAATAACCTACAAAACAAGTAAAACCAGGCAGGAGAGAGACAGTGGATGGAAGTGACCATGGTGTGTAGCCACTTCCCTGACTGGATGAGAAACACAGGATCACTTCTCTGGCTGAGCTGAGAGGACTTGTGAACTGGTTCCGCCTGTGATGGGCTCAGAGAATAGCCAGTCCCAATAAAGATTGCCTTAGTGAAGTATCCACCCAGTTCCCACTGTAAGTCTTAGAAAAGCTACTAAACTAGGTAGCAAGGCAGTGTTCCTCCCTTGAACCCTTCCTACTCTTGGGAGTTCTTTATCACTTTTCCTTGTTCAGAGGCCTTGTCTGTTTCCTTGTTCTTGGGTGGGAGACAGTGAACTCAGAAGCCACTGGCTCAGCAAGGCTTTGGTGACTGTTCATTGTCTGACACCCTAGCTCTCCGAATTAAGCTCATCAAAACCCCCACATCATTGGCAGCCCTAAGTAGTCAGTCTCCTTCACCATCCTCAGTCATCTAACTAAAGCAGAAAAGGGAGATATATTCAATGTGGCCACATGGGGAAGAAGAACAAAGAACTCCAATGACACCCTAAGTCCACCTTTAGGGTTCCAACATGAGTTTTAGGTTTAAATAGAAGGAAAGGTATACATAACTAAGCAGTCCTGGTCAAGGTGTGGTTCTGCACATCTCCCCTTGTCTCGACTCTAGTCTTTCATGCAGAATTGTCTAAGATCTCTTTTTGGGAGACAAGCTCCCCCTCTGTCTGGCACCAAGCTCCCAGCCTTTCCCTTCTCTCAGCATCTGAGATTCCTGAGGCAAGTCCAATTCCTTCAAGATCATTGTTCCAATAATCTGATAACCAAAGGGAAGGGCACAAGTGTCTCTTCAGAATATCTTCATTCCTGACAGGATAGTTAGAAGCTGGCTTTAAGTAATGATACAAACAGCTCTGTTATGTCACAATACTGCTATTATTTTCTGTGATAATTATGACATCGTAGGACTTAAAACTTTAAGGTTTATTTATTCCAATCTTATCATTTTATAGACAAGGGACCAAAGACTCAGAAGTGGTGATATAACCTGTCCCAGGCACTGGCACTGTTGTGGCTGACTCAGAGTGAGCCTCTAGCTGCTGTGGTGCAGGTCCTGTGGCCAGCTGACTGTGGCCCTGCCATGGTTTGGATATGGTGTGAATCACTCCAAGGGCCCACGTGTTAAAGGTTTGGTCTCCAGTGATGTAGTATCTGGAGGTAGTTTATGAGGGATCTCTTAACCCCGATGTGAGGTCCTTAAGTTCATAGGTCAGTTAAAGATCCTCCCTCCAAAGATAAGTCAGTTAAAAGAGAGCAAGGCCCTTCCTTCCTTCCTCTTTGATATGGAGATTCACACTGGGACCTGAGGCTTGCTGATTAGGCTAGGCTGGCTTACCAGTGAGACCCAGGAACCCACCGGTCTCTGTTTTCCCAGTGCTGGGATTACAAGTATGTGTCATGATGCCCAGATTTTTGCATGGGTGCTGGGGAGAGAAGGAAGGTCCACATGCTTGTAAAGTAAGAACTTTACTGACTGAGCCATCTCCCTAGATCCCATCTTCCTTCCTTCCTTCCTTCCTTCCTTCCTTCCTTAGGGTCTTGCTATACAGCTCCATGCTAGCCTTGAAGTAACTAGAGATTCTCGATTCTCTTCCTCAGCCTCCTGAACAGTGGAATGATGCCAGAATTCTCAGGAAGGGAGGGAGGGAGGAAGGGAGAGAGACAGGGAGAGAAAGAGTTGTTATGTTTATAGCAAGTCTGCCCCTACCTCTTTGTTTCCTGGCTCAAGATGTTACCACTTACCCCTCCAAAACTGAGCTAAGTAAGCTTTTTTCCTATAAGTTTGCTGCCTAAGGTATTTCATTATAATAACACAAAACTGATTAATACACCTACTCAACATAGAAGGGAAAGACATCTTTGTAGTGGCTCTAACTTGCACACTCACAGATGTGTAATGAAAGAAACATCATCTCTTCTAATTACACATGCTTATGGGACACTCACTTAGCTTCTAGGTACTACTGACATTGCTGAATTTGAACAATTCTTTATTCTCATGTAGAAAGATAATCAGTGGCCCTCTAAAATGATTAGTATAGCTTACCATAAGTTATGATGAAAACCCAAACCAAAACCTCCAACCCCCAACATTCAACATTTTATTTTACTTCCAGAAACACCTCCTTGAATGTCAGAGGATGTTAGAAGTGGGTGAGAGGTGTTGCCTGATGATTGTCCCTAAGCGATCATTCTGTTTCATGTTGCTTTATTTATTTCTGAGTGTTTTTTGGTTTTTTTTTTGGTCTTTTTGAGACAGGGTCTCCCTGTAGCCCCAGCTGTCCTGGAACTCACTATGTAGACCAGGCTGGCCTTGAACTCACAGAGATCTGCCTGCCTCTGCCTCCCAAGTGCTGGGATTAAAGGTGTGCGCCACCACGCCCAGCTATTTCTGAGTTAAAAAAAAGATATTTTTATTATTTTTTTTTTTTATTTTATGTGTATGAATGTTATGCCTGCATGTAGGTAAATGGATCCATGTCGTGCAATGCCTGCAGAGGACAGAAAAGGGCGTTGGATCCCCTGGAACTGGAGTTACAGACAGTTGCTAACTGCCATGTGGGTGCTGGGATTCGAACCCAGGTTTTCTGCAAGAACAACCAGTGTTCTTAACTGCTGAGCCATCTCTCCAGCCCCATTATTTCTGAGTTTTTGCAACAGGGTCTTGTTATGTAGCACAGGCTGCTGTGAACTCTCAATCTTCCTGCCTCTGCCTCCCAAGTGTTGGGGTTACAGGTGTGCAACCTCATACCTAAATCTCATGTTGCACATTGTTAATGATTCACACAATGGTTGTTTCATTTGGAGGAAAGGGCCTTTGAAACACAGTCATCTAAGCTGCTGTTTAGTATGTTAAATGTCAAAGCAGGGAAAAGTCCTAGTTAGTAAATACTGTAAAGTTATGATTGTCACATAAATGAGGTGAACATTTACTATTGTTTGCTAAGCATTCTCCCTTCTGAGACTATATTTTGGGAAATTGCAGATTTGGTATATGATACAAAAGGGAGCGCTTTTTTGTATGTATGTATGTATGTATGTATGTACATGTGGGTACACGTGGAGGTCAAAGGACAATCTTGGGTGTCATTCCTTAAGTGCTGTCTACCTCAGGGTCTCTCCCTGGCCTGGAGTTAAATTGTATTAGTTACTTTTCTGTTGTGATAGAAACACTGACCAAAACAACTTATAAAAGGAAGAGTTTATTTAGCTTACGGTTCCAAAGGGGCAAGAGTCCATCATGGCAGGTAGGCATGGTGGCAGAGGTGGCTGGAATAGGAGCAGAAGCTAAGCTCTCACATCTTCAAGCAGGCACAGGAAGCAGAGAGTGACTGGAGACCTGGCAAGGCTTAAGAACTCTGTTAGTCTGCCTCCAGTGATGTGCTTCCTCCAGGATAGCCATACCTTCTAAGACCTCCCAAAACAGCGCCACCAACTGGGAACAAAACGTCCAGATACTTGGACCCCGTGGGGGATGTTCTCATTCAAAGTACCACATAAATGAATATGCTAGGCAGGCTGGCCAGTGAGCCTCAGGGATCTGCCTGTCTCTGCCTCTTCAGTTCTGGGATTATAATTGGGATCCCAATTTTTTTCATGTAGAGTTCTTGGGATTGAATTCAGGTCTTCACACTTGCAAGGCAAGTGTTTTACCAACTGAGCCATCTCTCTTGCCCGAGAGTTTCATTTTAAAAATTTGAATTGAACTCTGGCCTTGTGCTTTGTACCAGACAGGAAGACACATAGTTGGACAGCCCTGGCTCCATACTCCCTGGCAGTGATGGTTCTACTGAGGATGGGCATGTGTGGTAAGCTAGACCATGCAGAGTCTTCCCTTGGTATTTTTCAGAAACAGAATCTGGTGGGAGGGAAGAAGAGTATCTTCAGTTTCTTTGATTCTAAGAAGGTGCAAATGGACAGTAAGTGACTTTGGTGGGAAAGTTAGCTACAAGGATGAAGCCAGCCAACAGAAAAGAGAAGTGGAGAGGAAGGATGTGAACAGGTAGGAGAGGTCTTTGATGATGAGAGGTGTTGGTTCTGGTTGTTCCCATGGCTTCTCTCTCTAGTAGCCTGGTTTCAGTCAAGAATGCAGTTTCAGTTTTTGCTGGATTAGGTTGCAGATTTTGTTTTGCTTTGCTAGCTGAATAAGTTTGGCATATGTGTCTTTTCTATCCTAGAATGTAGGTCATATCATCTGTGTGAGATATTTATAAACATTATATATATATATATGTATATGTATATGTTTATGTATATATAACCCCCCTAAGTTCTACACTGACATTTACTCTGTATTACTTTTGTAACAGTAAATTAGAAAACCAAATTCAAGAAATATATCCAGCAACATAGCTAACTTCCTACGTAGTTTTTAACTGGGAAAATTTCTTTTAAAACTAGCCAGTTAAGGGACTGAAGAGGTGGCTCAGTGGTTAAAAGCACTGGCTGCTCTTGCAGAGGACCTAGGTTTGGTTCACAGCACCTACATGGGGGCTGACCATCATGTATAACTCTAGTTCCAGATGGTTCAATGCCCTCTTCTGGCCTCCGAGGGCATTGCATTCATGCAGTGCACTTACATACATGCAGACAAAATACTCATATAAATAAAAAATAAAAATAATAAATAAACTAACCAGTTCAGTCAGACATGATAGTGTGAGGCCCTATAATCCTAGCACATGGGAGGCTGAGGCAGGAAGAATTTGAGTTTGAACCAACCTGGAGTACACATGCAGTTCAAGGTAAGCCTGGGCTACAGAGTAAGACCCTGTTACCCAAAACAATAAAAAACAAACCCAACCCCCCTCAAGAAGCAATTTATAGTAGTATTTCCTTCAAATATGTCCTTTGTCTTCAAATGAGATAAAAGCAGCAACAGGTTGCTGAACAGATACACTGATCAGATATGGTACTTACCTAGGAGCTTGATATGTAGAGATCTACCTGCTTCTGCCTCCCAAGTGCTGGAATTAAAAATGTGTACCACCATGCCTGATGATACTTAACATTTTTTATGAAATTCAACATAACAGAAAGCAGGATAGCTGAAAAAGATCCTGCTCAGTGAAGTATGAATGGCTCCTGATTCCAGGGAGGGATTTGAAAATAAATCAGGTGGCTTTAGTTTCTTTGGAACTTTTCTGCAGGATGATGCTAGTTTGGGTGAGGAGAAAATGCAGAAGAGGTTTCACTAAGAAATTCAGCATTATACATGGGCTTGTCAGAGTGGCTGGGGCCAGGAAAACACGCTTCCTAAATACCATCTCCAGCCTGTGGACTTTTCTTGTCTGAAATGTTTGTTTCATAGGCCAAGAAAATGAGGAATTTTTTATTGGGTTCTACAGGGCCAGGGCAACTCAGAGATGATGCCCCTAACTCTAATATTCCAGCCTTTATTAGGATTGAACTATGTTTAGGAGGTTATATAAATTTGAAGGTAAACTGGAATGAGGGCATAGCACCAACTTGAAGCCCCGGGTGCAGCCATTCCCTTTCCCAGAATTCAACAGCTTCATGCTGGGATAGCTGGCAGGAGTGCTGAATGACATCACCAAGGGAACTCATGATGTAAGTTAATTGTTTTGGCAGTCTGTTGCTGTTGGGGAGGAACAGAAATATTGGAGAGATTTGGGTGGATGCCATTTTTGAGTTTTTGAAGTGCTGCTGTAGAATTCTTTGGTCTTAATGAACTACAATGGAGATTGGGACCCAGGAAAGGAAGACTTGGGGCGATGGCATCCATGGGTTAACTAAAGATACTCATGAAAGCTGAAGTCCTCCAGGAAAACAGACCCAAATGCTGGGAAACAGGCTTATAAGGCAGAGGGAATGATGGCTTTTGGATAATGTTTTTATTTGTAAATATTAAAAATACTTTGTAACTGGGGGCTGGAGAGACGGCTCAATGGTTAAGAGCACATACTGTTCTTCCGGTGGACCTAAATTTGGTTCCCAGGACCCATGCAAGGAACTCACAACTGCCTGAAACTGCAGCTTCAGGGGCTCCACTGCCTTCATCTAGCCTCCTGGGTCATCTGCACTCATGTGCACATACCCACACGCAGACATGCACTGCTTATACACAGAGTTAAAAATAATAAAATATTTTAGAACTACCTCTGTAATGGGAAGTTGTGCTGTGAATAGAAACATGCAGTTTCTCTGATAACGATCCCCATTCATGTGGGTGCATCTATCTGTTCATGGTGACACAAAAGTTATCAATATTTCTCGACTATCTGCAACTTGACCGAGAACCAGAACATGAAAAAATGGCTGAAGTAGGTGCCTTTGCACTTTATCCACAGATGTTCTGGTGTTTTCTCTCTCCACTAAAGGCTCCACTGCCCATCCTGTCACAGAGACTCGATCTGCAGGGATTATCCCAAGCACCTGTCTCCCCCTCACTTGGGCATACCCCTCCTTTTCCAGATCATGCCATACTCAGAGTGTCTTGCTAGCTATGTAACCCAGGCTGGCCCCAGCCTCTGAACACTGAGACTATAGGTATAAGTTACCATGCCCAGTTCCCACTGACATCAAGAGCTCTCAAACTGTTCACTCCTCTTCACTTCTGGGAGTTGTTAACCTGCTTTCATTTTCCCCCAAGAAACCCTCCAGTAGATGAAGACTACAAGTTCTTTTTCAGAATAAAAATTTTAAATGCATTAAATAAAACATCTTCTATTCCAAAGGAAGTATTACAATACAGCCATCAAACTATTATTAAATTTGAGCCATAATACTATGTGCTCTTCTTTATCAGTGTTTTAGCAACATGATATAGTGGCAGGCTTAACTACAGTACCTTTCAAGTTGTGCTGAATATAAATAATATCTTGATGTGCTGGTAGCAATCACAGTTTGTTCTGTAAACACCTGTGATTTTTTGTGGTGACAAGGTCACAGGTGCTGTGATACTGCTGTGGTTTGCTGTCTGTATTCTTGGTGGAAGAAGATATTAAGTTTCAATTAAAGGTTGGTGAGAATAAAGATGTGCTTTTTTTCTCACTAAGTTCACAGAAATCTATCTGTAGGGCTGATGGTGAACAAGTCAAGGCCAGGGCTTTTGAAACTCCTACTTGTAACGCTTTTTCATGTGACCCTGAATGTATAGGTACATAAATCAGGCATATACATCAAACATTTACTGATAATAAATTGTACAGAAAAATATTTTAAAACAATTCTTTGCTATACATATAATTTTACCATTTATAAAAAAGAAAGTCAATAGTAATGAGATGATATGATTGTTTATTTTTCATAAATAATTAAATCTTGGCTGGATATTTGATACTGCAGGGTATAGAACATCCTCTTTTTTCAGAATTGAGCTATATTTTGATTTTATAGCAATCAGTGCTGAAAATGCCACTTCACATAAACACATACTACAAAATGGCAGAAGAGTGCTCAGAGCCATTTCAGAAATTGTTGGAAATTCTATCCTAATCGTAAAGCAAAGTTCACTCAATGATTTGGTGTGCTATTGCGTGCGTGCGTGTGTGTGTGTGTGTGTGTGCGTGTGTGTGTGTGTGTGTGTGTTTGAGACAGGGTCTCCCTGTAGCCCCATCTGACCTGGAACTTGCTATGTAGATCAGGTTGCCCTCAATCTCATAGAGATCTGCCTGGCTCTGCCTCCTAATTGCTGGGATTAAAAGCGTGTGCTACCACACCTGGCTTATTAAATGATTTTAAAAAAAAAAGAAAAGAAACAAGCCAGTCACGCAAATAGCAATTTTTAAAATCAAGTGTTGGAACGCATTATAATCCAAAGATACACATGCTGAGGAATGATGGTAGGAAAATACTAAAAATCTTTGTTTTTAGACAGGGCATAGTGGCACATGCCTTTAATTCATGTACAAAAATTGTTTACTGTTGTCATTTTTTTTCTGACATCCACATTCAATTATGTTATGTATAAGAAGCTGGGGTCTAGGCCAACGCCCATCTGCACACTTTTCTGTCTCTCCCTCCTATTGGATGCCTTTGCTTGCTCCTGTCCAAGTCGTTGTCCTAGCTAAGGTAGTGTCCACGGAATGCAAATCTGTTGTAATGCATCCTCCCATTCACTCACACCTCAACTGTCTTCCATTTGCTCTTAGACTGAAAAGGTCCTTTTCTGTGTCTCGAGTTCTCCATTCTCCTCTGTAGAGCTTTTACCTGTGTGTTTTCTATTCAAAATGTTTGCACCCTTCTTCACCAATTAACTCTTCAAGAAGTCTTGAGAACTTCCATATCCCTGTCTCTTTCCTCGGATGTGCTTTTGCATTGATTTGTGTGATCTCTGGCTATCGTTTGTTTATCCACGCACCAGCTGAAGTTTCTGTAAGAGTTGCATACTGTCCTCAGGACAGTGCTTGACATACGGTAGAGACTTATTAAATAGTTGTGGAATGAAGAAATGAATGGATAGTCTAACAAGCACTCTAGAAACAGAACATCTAGTGATGTGGTAAGGATGGGGAGAAGAGGGAAAGGAATGTTAGAAGCTGAGAGTTGGATCTTGGTTATTAAGGTTACTAGACTGAGGAACATGTAGAAAATTGGTAAGCATATTTCTAATGTGTCAGAAAGGGAACTTCCAGAGACAATTGGCATGTAGGCCAGCAGACTGAGTAAAGACCTCTGCACAGGGCAGCACCATCTAGTAGGTTGGGGACCTAGAGAGAAAGAAAATTCAAAGGAGGAAACAGAGTGCAGTTTTTCTGCTGTTGCAGACACCAGACTCCAGGTTCTTTAATCTTTAAGAAAGGGCTGCAGCAGTGGCTCACCAGGGCCTCCCACAGTCTCCGCTTCAGGCTGGGTGTGCGTCATGGTTTCCTCTAGGTCTGGGGCGTCTGGCTTTTTCCACCAAGCAGCTAACTGGTTTTCTTGGTTCTCCAGCCTATAAACAGCCATGGTGGGACAGTCTTGGCTTCTGATCATGTGAGCCAACCTAATAAATCCCATCTTACTGGTTGAATCCTGTTGGTTCTGTTTCTTTGGAGAACCCTGACTCAACATGATGGCAGGCAGAAGTGACAAGCGTTCCTTTTTAGGAGTCTGAGATGTTCAAGTAAAGAAGTAACAAAAATTATCGTCCCCCCTCCCCTAACTGAAGTCTTTTGGTGTAACTACAAAAGGGAGCTCTCTGTGCATTAGTAAGCCCCAAGAGCACTGCTGTGTTATAGGAGAGAAGATTAACTTACATTTCTAAGGTCAACCCTAAATATGAAGAAAAGGTTAAATGACATTATTGATACTCATATGTTAAAAAGCAAATGTTACAAAAATGGAAATCAAGATTTACTCTTGAAAAAGTTATCTGGAAAATAGATATATAAGGACTTATGGTGATACTGTGTGTGTGTATAAATGTGTACACATATGCATATATGTTTATTTTCTGGAAATATATTCTTTGAAGTCAATACTTAGACATTTCTTATTAGATTTAAAACATTCTTTCAATAATGTAAATGAGAAATGAAAAGTTCCATGGCTTGATATCTGGAAAGAATGACACTAATCAGGACAAATTCTGGGTAATTTTTTTTGATTACTATGCCAATATAATTACCTGAACAACAATAATAAAAAAAGACAAATTCTTTCTTTTAAATTTCTTAAATTTTATACATTTTTTGGTTTTTTTATTTTTGTAAATTTTTATTGAATTTTTGTATGTTTCATACAAAACATCTTAACCATCTTTATACCTCCTTCCCCACTGGCTCCTCCCATAGCCCCGCCACTGAATTTCATGCATTATATCATTTGTGTTAAGGCCTGTTGAGTCAAATTAGTGTCCCCAGATGTCCCTCAGTACAAGTTCATCCACTGAGGTCTAGTCAGCCTATCTGGAGTCCCTCCCTTTAAGAAGATCAGCTCTTCCTCACCTAGCAGTAGTAATCAGTTGCTGCTAATTTTTCCACTAAGATTGGGGCCTGTTCCTTGCCCTCCCAGGTCGACTAAGTTCCATGGGACTATGGAACATCTCTCAAAATGTCCTGTAACTATGGTGAGTCACATGTCCTTTTGTTCAGGGAGGCCATGGAGACCCCACCAGATGGACTTGAGCCAGTGTCCAGTCTACAAAGAGGAGGGTCAACTCAGAGGAAACATTTCCTCCATGCTTCCAAGTGAAGCCAGCCATGGTCGAGCATGACCTTTGACTTATTTTCACATAGACAGAACTGGTAAAAGAAAGGAGCTGGGGGCTCCTCCCAAGCCCATGTGACCCCTGAGGAACAGATCCTCAAACGAACATAAGAGTAAAAATAAATTGGTTTATCTGGGCCAATTGTAGGGTCTTAAATACCCAAAAGGAAAGTATAACAAAAGATTAATTGGGGTCAACATAATTTTTTAAGACTCCATATGTATAGCTAAAGGCTACATAAAAAGAAAAAGTTATTCAGACAGTTATTTCTCATTGATGATTTTGTTCTGAATCAGAAAGTGCTGCTCAGATGTAAGACTTCAAGTCTTGGTCTGCAATACTGTAGTGCCGGCATGTAGCTAAAGGAGACAACCAGCTATTGTTCTAAAATGATAGGTGAATTTGTCCCCACCCCCATCTAGAAGACTTTGAAAGGGAACTGACACTGATTCTAACCACTCCAACAGTTATCAAAGTGCCTGAAAGAAAATCCTGAATCCATCACTCTCGAGTCCAGCCTTGGCAGACAAAAGAAAGATGAGGAGGAACCCAATAGAAGGATGTTTTTGGAAGCTCTTGTCAAGAAATTCCAATGGACTCTCATATGAACATTTGAAATTTGCCCTGTTCTGGCTTTTTTCTAGTTCCCTGTCTAGAACTTGTAATGCTAATTACTCTTGCCTTTACTTCTCCTTCACATCCCCTAGTCACCAGTCAAGGACTTTCTTTTCCCCCTACAGACAAGAATTATGCAATTTGGGAGTCTTTTAGATAGACCACTAAAGGGGTATTCCAATTGCCTCACCCTGCGTCCCTGTTCAGCATGGAAGAGGCCAGAGCAGTTTTTGTCCCAATTCCCTGTCCACAAGTTGGGTAACCTCTTCAGAAGATGGTGCGATAAGAATAGGAGGTAGGAATTGGCTAGGCAGTTAGAGTAAAAAGACCCCAAAGAAAAGTAGCCAGTTTCTTGGCTAAAAGCCAAAATGGCCTTGGGCCTCTTAGCAACATAATACGTTCCAAAGGCCAAAAACGTTGAAAGTATTTGGGAGCTTGTATCTAATTCTTAAAATATTTTAGGGTTACCTCTTCAGAGGGGGGAATGTTAGAGTAGCAAAAAGCCCCATTGATAAAAAAGAAGAAGAAGAAAGAGTACATGAAGTTATCAGAAAAAAGTGATGGGGAGACATGGGAGGAGTTGGAGGGGAGGGAGTGCGCATGAATTTGATCAAAACATTTTATATGCATGTATGAGATTCTCAATAAATTATTTAAAAAAAGAGATTGGGGCCTCTTGCACATTTCCATGGTTCTATGCTGGGTTTTTGTCTGCTTGAGTTTGCATGGATCTTGTGCACGCTGACACCATTGCTGTAGGTTTGTACAAACAAGGTCCCAGGAGTCTGTAGAGCTCTATTTCCATGTGGTCATACACCTCCTCCCTAGCTCTTATGATCTTTACACTCCTCTTCCCTGAGTCCTGGGTGGGTGAGTTGAATATAGGAGTTCTCTCCAAGAACCCACACTCTGTAGACTCTTATTCTCTATGATTTGGCTATTTGTGTCCTTTTGTGTTCATGCCCCTCTGTTGCATGAGGAGGCTTCATTGATGAGAGTTGAGAGATGCATTAGTAGTCTCTCTACCACTGTTCCACCATGTTCCATGAGCCTTAGGTGTAGAGGTTGCATTACAGATGTGTTATTTAGGGTTGGGCAATTCACAGACAATCCCTGTGAGTGACCAGTTGTGGAATACTGTAATAGCCTCTGTCTGTTGCAAAAGAAGCTTCTTTGATGAGTGGTGACTGGCATACTTGTCTGGAAATATAAGGATACATATTTTGCACTTAGTAAGAAATTACATTTGTCTAAGGATGCCTTGGGGTTTTCTCTTAAGATCTATGACCTCTCTAGCCATATGTATTTGGCTATATTTACAGTACCGCATATGAGTTTCCTCTGATTGAGTGGGCTTTAAGTCCAATTAGGTAGCTGTTGATTACCCCCAAGATAAAAGTGCCACTACTGCACCAGTATAACTTGTTGCCTGTCATTGTTGTGGTTGTTAAGCCTTAAAGCTAGGGTTGGACTATCAATTGATGTTCTCCTTTAGCAGCTTGCATAGTGCTCTCCAAAGTTATGAGAGCTAGCCTTCGAGGGAGGTGGCTTCCAGGTCAGTTCCAGCACCATTGCTTCAAATCCTGTGTCTGAAATATGTCCTGTCTTTAGCAAAAGGGTCTTACCTTTGAGTTCTGGGAGGCAATCAAGGGCTGTGGAAATAGCTTGTGTAATTTTGGGAGTCTCTTGGACTACCCTGGCCAACAATTCAAAGGAAGGTTTCTCCTGTCTGGCACTGTTTCTTGTTATGGACCTACTCATGTAGAGATATTATATATGTAATTTGTCAGTAGGTTTTTGGACTAATGTGAATCCCTGTTTTTTTGCACTAGCCAGGCATTATTTATCTCTCTTTTCTCTCTCTCTCTATCTAACCCTCCCTCCATACCCTCTCAAGTTAAAGTACCCCCATTTTCCCCATTTCACCCTTGATAATACCTATCTCCTATGGTCCCCCCTCTCCTGAGTTCCTTCTTCCCCTTTTTCCCCATAGTTCCTTGTATAACTCTTCTTCTCCCCCTCCCATTTAAAATACCCTCATTTCACCCATTTCCCCCTTAGTAACACCTGTCTCTTACTGTTCTTTTCTCTCGGGTTCCTTCTTTCCTTTTACTTCCCTGATTTTTTCCCGTTTCTTGGTTCCTGCAGTTATATCAGGATATGTACTCAAATATAAGGATTTAGTGCTAGGATCCAGAAATGAGGGAGGACATATGTCATTTGTTTTTCTGAGTCTGTGTTACATCACTTAATATAACAGTTTCTAACTCCATCCATTTATTTGAAAATTTCATAATTTCATCTTTCTTTACCACTGAGTAGCACTCCACTGTGTAAACATACCACATTTTCATATCCACTCATCAGTTGAGGGACACTTAGGTTGCTTCCATTTCTTTGCTATTGTGAAAAGAGCAGCAACAAACATGGATGTACAAGTTTCTCTGCAATAGGATGAGTCCTTTGGGTGTATGCCAAGGAGTGGTATAACTGGGTCAAATGGTGGGTTCATTTGTCGTTTTTTAAGAGTTCTCCACACCGCTTTCCATAGGGGTTTCATGAGTTTGCAATCCCACCAGCATTTAATATCATTTGTTCTCTTGATCTTAGCCAGTCTGACAGTGGTAAGATGAAACCCTAAAGTGGTTTTAATTTGCATTTCCCTAACTACTAATGATGTTGACCACTTTTAAAGATGTTTCTTAGCCATCTTTATTTCTCCTCTTGCGAACTCTCTGTTCAGATCCATAGTCCATCTTTTAATTGGGTCATTTGTTTTCTTGAAAAAGCCAAATTCTTAAATTTAGTTCTTAAGAGTGGGTCTGAACTCAGAGGACCCTTGTTCCCTTAGATCTCTCTTGGAACCGTTTGTCTCCTGGCACTGTGCTGATGGAACTGTCTTGCTGGGACTCCATTCCTGGAACTATGTGTCTTGGGTCTGGACCCACCCATAATTTATTCAAAATGACTTCGCCAGCTTTAATTGGGGAAGTACAAGCTTGCCTCCCTCCTCATCTTAATAGACCATCCAGTCTTTTCATCCCTAATTCTAGAATATCTCATTCACCCAAGGTCATACATCCTTCCCAATCTCCATTGTATCCAATGGAGATGAGTGGGTCACCTTCCAGTGCTTTGATATGCTAATTATCAAGCATTCCCAAATTCATTCACTCATTAGTTTTTTTTTCAGGTGAGCTACCAAATTGAAGTTGTGAAAGAAACGTGATCCTGTGCCCAGGTCATAAGACACAAGGACACATAGTTTTGCTGGAGTTAATTAAAAGTCATTAGTACAGATTATATTCATTTATAAGTCATTTCTGTGATGATGTTTGCTCTGTGTTGTAGGCTTCGCTCCCACTCCACCTAGACAGACCTTGCAGAGTGGATGAAGAGGTGAGGTTGGCTGGTACAGGTCCAGTCTTGATAGCTAATATCCCAAGATTGACTTGCATTGCATCATGCTGAGTACCTGTCATGTTCAAGATTTGGTAGCAGATGCTAAATGGTAAGCAAGCTGTCTCTGCCATAACAGCTCTACCTTTCATATGAGGCAAAGCTTGGAGTAAAAATTCTGAAGGAACTGTTGCCCCCATGACATTACAGGGCAGTGACTATTTGTTTGACGAGCACCTAGAAACCTTGCTCGGGGTTTAGATTCAAACATCAAGTGAACTGGTTGGTTTCTTTCCACATTGGTTTAGTATCATTTTCTTAAAGCCAAACCACATAAAATCCTCCCTTCTGAGCATTCAGTTGGCGAGCCCAATGTGGAAAAGCCATCAAGATGCCAGCTGGGGCGAAGGGCCTGGGCTGCAGCCACCAGTGACTCATTGGGCCATTTTCATTCTCTTTTCCACTGGGCTTGGACCCAGCAGCCTGAAACAGGGCCTATGAAGCTGTCACAGTCTGTTGTGTCAACGTGACTCAAGCACCTTTGGGCTGAGACCATTGAAATGATGTACTGTTGCCATCTTCCCTGGTAACGCCCATGTAATGCCTGTTCAGGGAGCACTTCATTTACACTTTAGACTTCTGCAATTGTGGGTAAAAATTAAGTATTGCTCTTGAATAAGAGCTATGCTTTTATTTAAATGGGTCCCTTGTACTGCATATATGGGCCTGCACACTCATTTCCAAACTATTTGAAGTATAACGTATAATTTTTTAATGAAAATATTTTCAGATTTCAAAAGAAATAAAAAGCAAGTAGAAACAAGGAAACATTCATATTTTGCTTCTAGTAATTCTTATGAATGACCAAGAAGAATTACAATCTGTATAATAATTCAGGCTTGTTACTGTACCTATGTCTTAGGTTTGATAGTGAGAAGACCATTTCAGTAGAAAACAGATGTTGGAATAGTCAAATTATTGTGCTTCATTTTTATTAGGTAATTTCAGAGATGATCTCTAAATAATGTTTCTGATTTCTGTGTCATTGAGTTAAAAAACACAGAAGTTAGTGTTAGGCACATATGGGAATAACCCAAATTTAAGATAAAAACATAAAAAGACCAATAATGGCTCAGTAGAGATCTCATCATACTCAGATGTTAAAACACTAGAAAAAAATTTAAAGTTTTAACTCATTGAAGAAATAGTTGGAGAATAATCAGGTCTATTTCCTTAATAGATGCATATTCCACTTAGGATGATTACAAATGGTCAGAGTGAGACTTGTACAATCATTGCTATAAGGATAATATTAAACTTTGGTCCTTTTTTCTTTTTGAGACAGGATCTCATGTTGCCCAGGCTTCGCTTCAAACTCACCATGTAGCCTAAGCTGGCCTTTAACTCCCTTCTGCCTCTACCTTCAGAGTTCTGGGATTACAAACATGTGTAATTGCATACCTGGATAGGCATTTTTGGCTTTCAATGGGTGTGTAAAGCCATGTGATTCTTAGACCTTATGTTTTTCTTCAAAATAAGAAATGGAAGTTATTTGGAAAATGTGTCTTTGAAGGAAGAATACAGATGTTTTAAGTTGAATTCTGAATTGAGTCTCCAATTAATTGGAATGCATGGATTTCTCTCCAAGTACATAGAATATTTTCAAAGATTAATGACATCATTTCAAGAGTCAAAAAGGCTTTAACCAGCTTTTGGTGGGTGAAATTGAATTGCTATATTTTCACTTCAGAAGTTTGTTCAGCTGGGGTTTGAGATACATAAGTTATAAATGGGTAGATAATGAAATTGGCATTAATATTATTAATTTATGTCAGCGGCATGGTTTGCAATGATTTAGCCTGTTTTGTAGGACCTCCATCAAAAGCTATCCTCAGTTCTATACCTCTGGTTTTGAAATGCGTTTCCCTTCAGTAATTATGAAGCTAGAAATGACTCTTTGCACCTGGTTCACAGTTCTTTTTACCTTTCATAGTCTTCCATGAATGGAACACCCTGGGGTTTGGATGAGTTGGGTGAGTGTTTTATTTCTGGCCCATACATCCTGAGATAGCACGTATAAATGGGTCTTCATTTTACAAAGCTGACTGAGCACTGTGAAGGGATTTGTGGTCCCCGTAGAAAAGGTATTATAAAGCAACAGAAGAAAAATGGAAAATACAAAAACTCAAAGAAAATTCCCCAAACAGCACAACAAAAAGATTTTCTGTAGCCATGGAGAGCCCTTCAGCACCCCAAATCCCACTTGAATGGCGGTTCCCACCTCACAAATAGTGAGCACAGAGCTGGCTGTAGATAAAATGATGGTGCAGGGTCTCCAATCTGTTTTTTGCTTGTTTAACTTCCCAGGTTGGCTCTGGATTTTTTCAGGAGCTTTGCTTCTGCTTTCCCTGTTCTCTGCCCTCAGCATCCCATCTATTGTTTTTCATCCTCATTTAGCTAGTGATGCCTGGACCTCAAACACATCTGAGGCCAAAGGCTGGAAGGTAACACTGGGCAGGAGATATGGATGCTGCACAATTTCAACAGACCAATCCCACAAAATCACCTAATTCACTTGCACTTTCAAAAGTTGCTGTTAGTCTATAATCTTCCTTCCCCCTCCCTCCATCTCTCCCTTCCTGTCCTTTCTTCTCTCTCTTTCTCTTTCGTCTTTCATCTTCAATTCATGAAGAGTTTATTTTAGTGTTATAGGACCCAACCGTAGGCTTCGTTGCTTAACTTTTTGTTTCCTAGTTCTTTCAGTTCTGCCCTCATATATTTTTAGCATCCTTGCTTTTTATCCAGTGGATGCTTAGATTATTAACTCTTAGTTTTGAAATTTTCTATTATAAGTATTTAAGGATATACATGTTTCTCTGTTTACTCCATTCACGAGATTTGATATGCAGAGTTTTCCTTGTCATTACTTCCTGAATGCATCTAGGTTTACAAGATTTTTTTTTCCTTAGAGTAACTAGAAGTCTATCCTTCTGGGTGGCACTGGGAATTGAATCCAGGGCCTTGTGCATAGACATGCACTAATTCCTTAGAAGTCTAGTCTTAAAATTTCCAAATACATAAGTTTCTCCCTCCTCTAACCTTTTTCCTTTGACATATAATCCTACATCATTGAACTGTTTTATAATCAGAAAGCAGTTTTTTTTTGCTATGAAGTTTTTAAACATGTTAAAATTTGCTTGTTAGCCTAGAATTGTGGCCACCAAGTTCCCTGTGTGAGAAGAAATGTGTGTTCCTTAATTGTTAGATTCAGGGTTCAAGTCTCATCTGTTGATATCCTGCCAATTTGTTAATACATCCTTATCTGTGCACGGTCTTCTCATGAGCCATTCTCGAAGTTTTCTTGCCTATGAGGAGGCTGCCTACATGGACTTTAGCATGGACTCCCTCACCCCCTGACTTCCTTGGGCTCCGTCCGTGGAGGATGCGGGAAGGAGACTGGGAAGTCCTAGAAAGGTCAGAGTCTGAAGTCCTCATCCCCTACATTTCCACAAGGTCTGCAATCTTCTCTCCAAGGCCATGGAGCTCAGAGCTAGTGGTCCACTCTACAGATAAGGCTTCAGGAGACACAGTGGCCACGCCCTCCCGAGTGACCACACCCTTGTCTGTTCCTGAAGGCTTGGGAAGGTCACCTGCCTGATTCCTAACTCCAGAGGTGCTTCTTCATTCTTTGTTGGGATCCCTTTCCTCCTGTGCCCATTCTTTGTACATGTCTTCTTTAAACTCAGGTGAGGAGTGAGGAGAGCGTTTAAAGAAGACATTCACTGATGGACTATGATTAGGACATGTAAGCCAAATAAACACTTTCCTCCCCAACTTTGTTTTGACTAGTGTTCCATTACAACAATACAAAGCAAGTTAGGATTTATGTAAATATGATTGGTCTGGGAATGTAACTCAGTGGTTATGGCACTGGCCACTGGCCACTGGCCACTGGAGGGGCATATGCAGTGCCCTTGGGCATTGGTTTAATCTCTGCAAACAAAGCAAAACAAAACAAGAACCAAAAAGAAGAAATCCACTCTGTTGAAATCCACTTCCGTCATTGTTTTCTCAAATACTTGTCATGCCTGTTGCCTTTGCTACAAGTCCTGTCCATGAGAATGTGGCTCCCCAGGATCCAGCTGACTTCATCCCAGATCTGCATAGCTTCAGTCTTCAGATGCCAGCATAGCCCTGTGGCTTATGACCAGGTGGTGTGGTGTGGTGCGTGTGCGTGCGTGTGTGTGTGTGTGTGTGTGTGTGTGTGTGTGTGTATGTATGTATGTATATATAGTGAATATATATGTATATATACTAAATATATATACATATCTATCTATCTATCTCTCTATCTCTCATCTATCTATCTATCTATCTATCTATCTATCTATCTATCTATCATCTATCTATCTATCATCTATCTATCTATCTAGATATATAACGAATTTAGTTGAGAATTCCAAGGAGCATACATATATACTTTCTATATACTTTCTGGCCATAAAGATATATATATGTGTGTGTGTGTGTGTGTGTGTGTGTGTGTGTGTGTGTGTGTGTGTACGCACATGCGTGTAACAGATTAAAATATTAATCAATAAATATTAACTTATTCATTTATAGATAACAATAAACAATTAACAGAACACATTAAAATTTTTAGTTTTCCGAGAGAAAAAAATAGTGAATCTCTTTGATGCTTGATTTATTAGACCGTAACTGGATTCTCATATCTGCTTCTGCCTCTGATCTGTTGGGAAGAGTTTGGTGGATCTTCCTCTTTTATACTGCAGTAACTCTCAGCAAGTGGTTATTTTTTAAAAAAATTTTTACTTATGTGCGTGTGTGTGTGTGTGTGTGTGTGTGTGTGTGTGTGTGTAATCACAGGTGTCAGGTGCCCTTAGAGGCTAGAAAAGGGCATTGGATCCCCTGGAGCAGGAGTTATAAGAAGTTGAGAATTGGAACTGACCTCTGGTCCTTGGAAAGAACAGCAAGAGCATGTAATGGGAAATCTGGAATGACATCAGTGAACCTTTTTTCTTTGCAGTGCTGTGGATGGAATCCAGGGCCTCACACATGCCAGGCACGTGCTCTGCTACTGATCTACATCCCCAGGCCTACCAATGAGTTTGTCATACTCGGTTATATTAGCCTACTGAGCTGTCTTGCACATTAATTGGATCTCTTACTAATGTATGAGCCTGTAAGGCAATTTCTCTGCCCACTTGGAAAGGATCCTTCACTGAGCTATGCAGAGCTAAATGTGGACATATTTTGCTACATAGTATCAACAATCACACTCATACTGCACATTACATATAATAAATGAAGTCTGCCTTCTACTCTGCTCCCAATTCCCTGAACTTAGAAACTTTTTTCTAATATTAGTTTTCTCATATGTAGAATAATTTATGAGTGATGATTTATGCTTCCTGCATCTTGGTGGTAGAAATGAAGGGAAGTTAGTGACTGCTTTGCAAATGCTTAGGTGCAATTTAAACAGATGTAAGCAGGAAAAGTTGAGACTATGTACCCTTTTTGCCTCTTTTCAAGACTGTCCCATGTTAACATTTCAAGAACAAAAGCAAGAATGGGGTGTGTTGGTGCATGCTTTTGATCCCAGCACATCAGAGGCAGAGGCAGGTGGATCTCTGTAAGATTGAGACTAACCTGGTCTAGATAGTGAGTTCCTGGCCAACTGGGGTTCCAAGCCCTGTATAAAAAACAAAACAAAACAAAACAAAACAAAAAAAACAGCCAACCAAAACCCCCAAACCAACAACAAACAACAAAACAAACAAACAAAAGTAGTGTCACCCACATTCGGGGTGAGTCTTCCCACCTCAGTTAAACCTGTGAAAGCGCCCTTACAGACATACCCAGAGGTTCATCTCCTAGTTCATTTCTAAATCTTGTCAAATTGATAATCAGTTAACCATCACAGTATTTGCTTGGTGTGTGTGTGTGTTTGTGTGTGTGTGTGTGTTGCAAAAGCAGTGTGTATTATAGCATACTAGAAAGAATAATAGAAGAGCTGGGGAGATTGACTTAGTGGGTAAAATGCTTGCTGAATAATCATGAGGACCTAAGTTCAGTACCCATGCCAAAACAACAACAACAACAACAACAACAATAACAAAAACCAAACTAGAACAGGCACGGAGGCACGCATTTGTAACCCAGCACTGGAAAAATGGGCAGAGATAGGTGGATCCTGGGAGCTCACTAGCCAGTCAGGCCAAAATGGTGAGCTTCAGATTCAGTGAGAGACCCTGTTTCAAAAAAAGAAGTGGAGAGTGATAGAAGAAGACATCCAATGTGACCTCTAGCTTCCATGTATGTAGGCACAGGTATGTGCATACCCCCTTTAAAGACAGAGTAGATATAACACGTGCATATAGACACACCAAAAGAAAGAAAGGAAGGAAGAACAATGGATTTGCCATCATAGAATCTGTGCTCAAGCTCCAGCATGCCGTATGACTCAGGTTCTCTCCTCCGTGTGGTGGCTTGAATGAAAAATGTTCCCCATAGGCTCATGCATTTGAACTGTTGGTCATCAGTTGGTGGCACTGTTTGGGGAGGCTATGGAACCTTTAGGAAATTGAGCTTTGTTGGAGGAAGTACATCACTGGGGATGGGCTTTGTAGCCTGACCCGACTTCCAGTTCTTGTTCTCTCAGCTTCCTGCTCCTGCTGCCATCCCTTTCCCATCACGGACATCTAGCCCACTGGAACCATAAGCCAAAATGAACTCTTAAGTTTCTTTTGGTTATGGGTGATAGGTAGAGAATGGGCTGGAACGAGCAGGTGGGCGGATGGAGAAAGGCACCAAGGCACAGATGGAATTCTCAGCGGGATACAGATTTATTTCGCACGGGGCACCTTTCCCTTGGGGAAGGGAAAGATGTCGGCAGAGGGAAAGATGTCAGGGAAGGGAAGGGGAAGGGAAGGGAAGGGAAGGGAAGGGAAGGATGACAGGGAGGGCAGGGAAAGATGTCAGGGAAAGGAAGGGGAGGG
>NW_008357637.1:3668288-3668703 GCF_000622305.1 Nannospalax galili | reverse complement strand
AAAAATACAGGTTCCCCCTTTTTCTGCAGTTAATAGATCCAGGGCTCTCCTGTTCTGGAGTGCAACTTCAGCTAGGGAGGATAATTGTTGTTGTAGGAACTGGATTGACTGGGCTGTAGTTTCCACTGTTGAAGTGAGCTCCCGTCTGAGGTCCTCCATTTCTTGAGAAAGATGCTGAGATCAGCGTGTGTCCCAAGCCTCAGGCTGCGAGTCCTGTGGCTGCTACTGATGCCACCAGGCTAACTCCTACCAGGACTGCCAAGGTGGCTGACCTCTTTGTTCTGGTTCCTTCTGTCCCTGTGGATAAGACATCATACACATCTCCTGGTGTGTACAGGGTTGGTTTGGGGATGAGAATGACTGGAGCACAGGTGTCCTCAATCTGTGGAGAGATGCAGGAGTATATTTTGGAAGA
>NW_008357637.1:3667064-3667474 GCF_000622305.1 Nannospalax galili | reverse complement strand
GGGAGAGATGGGAGGGGTGTCCTGTCCATGAGAGGATGTAGGGGCAGGGGTGTCTGAGGCAGGGTCTGGAATTGAAGTAGAAGCAGATACAGAAGGGGTAAATGGGGTATTTGAGGTAGAAGTCAGACTTGGGGAGACTAGGGAGTATTTGGTAATGAGGTGTTTAAGATTTTGGATTTCCTTGAATAAAGGGGAATTAAGAGAGTGAGTGTCAGACTCAGGATGCTGAGGAAGGGAGGGGGAAGTTTGCAGAGAGGGAGTTTGAGGCATAGAAGGGAGGGGAGTTGGACTGGCCCCTGGACTGGAAGGCAAGGGAGGGTATAGTGATGGGAGGGCAGGACTTGGTTGTGCCTCAGGCTCGGGAGCAGGGGGGTCTTGGGGCTGGGTTCTGATAAGGGGCAGGTTATCAA
>NW_008357637.1:3666036-3666615 GCF_000622305.1 Nannospalax galili | reverse complement strand
AGTGTCCTTTTTTTTGTATTGCTGATTCGAGTTGAATTCCCAAACCCCAGGGCAGCGTCCTGCAATCACTGGGGGGGGGGATACGAGTTGTGCATGTCCCTGCCAGTGACCACAGTGTCCTGTAGTCAAAGGCAGGGCGGAACCTCCCCCACACCGGTGTGATTTCTAGCGAGTAAAAATGAGTTAGGAGAGGTTCTGCAACGTGGTGCGTGACCAGCCAGTAGGAGCCAAAGCATAAGGAAACAAGGTAGTGATGGGCCCGGGAATGGAGAAGAGTGGAGAGGCCTAGATGAAGCTCAGAGTAGCCAGTAAATGGAGGGAGAGGAGAGAGAGAAGATGAGATGTTAGGGGAAGGCAAAAGATGGCAGGAGCTAGGAAGGGAAGGGAGCTGAGGTAGGGAAAAGGATTTGAGTGCAACGGGGAGACAGGTCTGACTCCCAGGTGGGCGTGGACAGACACAGTAACTGTGCCGGGCAGTTCAACGGTCGCAGAAACCAGTGCTGTACAGTGGCCGTGAGTGAGGTCCGGGAGTGACCGAATTTGATTGGAAAGGAGATGAAAAGAAAACTGGCGGAGCGT
>NW_008357637.1:3652373-3665357 GCF_000622305.1 Nannospalax galili | reverse complement strand
AGAGACAGAGGGTGGAAGTGTACCTTAATGCTGAATTAGTGGTGTTTTCAGAGGCCAGTAACAACAAGCGAGTCCAAAAGTTTTACGTGCGAGGTCCCTTGAAGTAAGAGCCGGGTTTTGGCACCATCTGATAGGTAGAGAATGGGCTGGAGTGAGCGGGTGGGCTGGATGGAAGAAGGCACGAGCAGATAGATGAGGCACCGAGGCTCAGATGGAATTCTCAATGGGACACAGATTTATTTCGCACGGGGGGTACCTATCCCTCGGGAAGGGAAAGATGTCCACAAAGGGAAAGATGGAAGGGAAGGGAAGGGAAGGGAAGGGAAGGGAAAGGAGAAGGGAAGGGAGAAGGGGGAAGGGCAAAGGGGGAAGGAAGTCAGGGAAAGATGTCCAGGAAAGGATGTCCAGGGGTTGTAAGCTGGGACTTTACGTATAGGGGCTTTAGGGTGTGGAAGGGGGGAATGTTTGGGGGAGAAATCAGGGAGGGGTAATCAGGTAGGATTAGTGTGTGGAAGTGTTTTCTTTTTCCTCTTAAGATAAGAGGAACTCTGCTTATCTTATCTTTGGAGGTCAGAGGAAAGGCAGGCTGCTTCTCAGCAGAGTTTGTAGGTCCCTGTTGGGGAGGGGGGGCTGCTATTTGGAACCCTAACAATGGGTATTTTATCACAACATAAGAGTAAACTAATGCACTCTGTTAAGTGAGGCCACTGAACTCAACAAGCCTCCTCTCAGTGGTTTTGGAACAATGTTGGTCCACAATTCTTGGTAGAGTGCATCAAGTTTTTAAGCTAAAATCTGTAGTTGTGGTGTGAGCTGCTCCTCTGAGAGATTTAGGAATAACAAAGAAACAATGCAAAGGAAAAAAAGAGTAAAAGCAGTGATTGCATTATATTTATATTCTATAGTTTGTGCATATTACAGTAAATTCACTGCAGCATTACTAAGCCACTTACGGTTACACCTGAATAAAGAATCAACCTGACTCCCAGTGAGGCCAAGAGCAGACATGCTGAGAAACACCCAGTCCTTCTGATTTTTTCACAGAACTGTGATCCCCAGCCAGGCCTCACAATACTTTTATTCAAAAACCTCTCCAGCATGAATTGGGGAACCACAAGCTTCAATTCCATCCTCATCAGAGAATATTGCCCTTTGGTCCCTAGGCCTAAAATATCTCATCCATACAATGTCAAGCACACGTCTCAGTTCTCCTTGCTTTCAATGAGAATACATGCTTCCAGCACTTTGAGATGCTAATTCAAGCATAGGCACATTCATTCACTATCTTGGGTAGAGGGCAAAGTAGCATCCCTGAGGGTTCAAGTTCAGGTGCCCAGGTCCTAGGGGCACATGGCTCAGTGAGCTTGTTTGCATTATAAACAGTAGCTTTTTGGTGCAAGGTTAAGTAAAAGTCATTACTCCAGGTTCTGTCTGTATTGTAAGTCATCCTCATAGTTTCCTATGAAGTGGTATTTTAACTATCTAAATAATTTCCATTTTTGACATAGGAGTCAATAAAGACTTGAATATTGAGCAAAGAAAGGCACACAGCCTACTGACTTACCTATTTAAAATTTTTTCAATTTTAAAATTATTTATTTTACTTTTATGAATATGAGTATTTGCCTGCATGTACATATGTATACCACAGGAGTGCTTTGTGCCTGACAAAGCCAGAAGAGGGCATTGGATCCCCTGAAACTAGAGTTATAGATGGTTGTGAGCCACCACGTGGGTGCTGGACGTTGAACCTGGGTCCCCTGCAAGAGCAGTGAGTGCTCCTAACTGCTGAGCCATCTCTCCAGTCCACTTTATTTATTTATTTATTTATTTATTTATTTATTTGGCTTCATTAGGTCTGGAGAGATGGCTCAGCAGTTAGGAGCACTCATTGCTCTTGCAGAGGATCCAAGTGTGGTTTCCAGCACTTATATCATGGCTAAACCCCTACTGTACATAACTCCAGTTCCAGGGAATTCAATGTCTTCTTCTGGTCTCTGTAGACATTGCACACATGTGGTGTACCTACATGCATGCAGGTAAAACACTCATACACATAAAATAGAAGTAAATAAAATTGGTTTTATTAAATCAGTTGCTCTGACTAGTCAGGTTTAGCTTTTTACTGATAAGGCTCCTGAGAACCAGAAAAGCTCCTGGCTTGCTCAAGGACATACATTATGTACAAGGCAGACCTAGGTCAAAGCCTTCATTTTCTGAAGCTTATGTTTGCTTCATTATACTGTCTCTCAAAATTTTATAGATTATATTTTTGGAAGCTTCAGTAAGAAAAAGCAAATGTGTTATATGTTTTTTAATTATTTTATATTACTTTATTTTATTCATGTGGGTGTGGTGTATGCATGCGTTACACACACATCAGTCATGTATGCAGTATGTGTGAAAGCCAGAGGAAGACCTTGGGTGTCATGCTCTATAACTTTCAGCTTATTCCCTTAAGACAGCTTTGCTCACTGAACCCCAAGCTCCCAAGCTCCAGAGACTAGCTTGTGTCTGCCCCTCAACACTGGTGCTACAGGTACATGTGACCATGCTTGGGTTTTATATGGATGCTGGGGGTTTGAACTTAGGTCCTCATGCTTGTTCAACAAGCAAGAACTCTTAGCTGCGGATCCATCTCCCTACCTTTTATTTACATTTTTAAATTTCTAAAATGGTATCATCTGTTGCATTGGTCCTTTCTAGATTCAGAAAAACTGTTGGATCTCAGAACACCATATCCCAAAGTATGAGGTCTTGATGTCTTGAGTACTTTTAAGTGGAGATTGGAAAGTTCTCTCTGACCTCCTTCTGACCGCTTGTCTCTTTCTGTCACAGAAGCCAGAATTTCTCTTCCTCAAGATAGATCTGAGAAACTAGAATCTTTCTCTCCCAAAGCAAGTCAAGGTATCCAGGAAGGTTGCGCCTTCCCTTTTCCATTGAAGACCCTCATTCCAGAGGGCTCCTGCCCCATATCCTGGTGAAAAGAATGCTGCACGCAGGGAGAGAGAAGAACCTGGGTAGAGCTTGCTGGGGTCCTCCTCAGTCTATGTTGGTAGATTATACTCCCCACCCTCTTTTGTTTTTTTGGATACAGGGTCTCCCTGTAGCCCCAGCTGATCTGGAACTCATTATGTAGACCAGGCTGGCCTCGAGCTCACAGAGATCTGCCTGCTCTGCCTCCCAGGTGCTGGGACTAAAGGCATGTGTGCAACCACGCCCAGCCAGATTATACCCCTTTGTCCAGTCATATCTCTACAAGGCTGCCCAGTGTTCATTGAACCTGGGTTATTGCGTCTTCATTTTCGAAGGCTCTGTGTCATGTAAAACTTGAGCAAAATTAATTGGCTATGCTTTTTTTCATGTTAGCCTGGTATAAGAGTGTCAGCGTTATGATAGGTAGGGAAAGGCATCGTACCTTTCCCTACCTGTATACAACTTTCTGAATTGTGTCATTTTTTTGGCAGCACACTCAAAGGTAAATGAGTCTTTAAAGGAAAAAAGAATAGAAAATTGAAAAAAGCTTTTCAATAGTTACCATCATTGTATTTGTCTACTTTCTCAGCACAAATGCCATTTGCTAGAGTTGTTCACTGGCCAGACTGCACTATCTTGTAATTCCTAAGAGCAAAGGTTGAGTGTGTTGCAGTGGATGTGGGCTCAGTCTGCCTCCAGATGTCTTCACATTTATACTAGGTCTGCTTCCTTCTACTGATAGAAGCCTGTACCAGATCTCAGGATGCAGGCTGGGTTCCACTCAGTTCAAAATTTTATCTGACTGGTATGTGTTTAACTGACAGCAAATGTAGTTTTCTCATTGATTCAACATTGGGGTTCCATAGAACGGTTCAAGATTCACAAGGGTGCACTGACACCCAATGCCACAGTGGCAGCCTTGTAGATATATACCAGGCCCTGCCTCTTGGCCTCAGAAGGGCCTCATCATGAATTCCTTGTGGGATCTTTTCTGCCCAATAGCTGAACCAACTAGGAAATATGAGAGGCTTCTGTTACCTCTGCCACACCCTTGCCTATCCCGTAGGGCTGAGAACGAATTTACTCCTTCTTAGTCCCAAGATCCTGTGGCTCAGCTGCCATCAATCAATCTCTCATTTGCTCCTAAGGCACACTCACTCTTAAGCCACAGTTCAAAGAAAGGGGCACAGGGATGCAGGTTGCTCTTTCCTATTGTAGCCCCTTCCTTTACTCAATTGGCCTCTTCTGAATGTGAGTTTGGAATGCAAAGACCTGATTTCTGCCTGATTTTTTTTCCCCAGTGTTTCTCTCTGGGGTTGGAATCCTAATAGAGCAGGACAGGGCAAAGGGCTGGTGTTGGAGGGATGGAGGGAATAAAATCGAGAACTCATTCTCAAGGGCTGGTTTATTTATAGAGATGTTGAAACTTGTATTTCAGCTCCATTAAAAATTCTTTGGATAAATGTTCTGCAATGGCCTGTGTATTAAAGGCTTGGCTCCCAGTCCACAGTTAGGAAGTGGTATACCTTTCAGAGGTGGGGTCTAGTTGGAAGGCTTCCATTATATGGGGGTGTGTCCTTGAAGGGGACCTGGTTCCTCTTCTCCTCCTCTTTGCTCCCCACTGCCATGAAGTAGTTCCCTTCATTGTTGTTCCCTGCCATTGATGTGTCACCTTGCCCCAGGCCCAGAAGCACCCAGCTACCATCATTCTTCTCGGGCCCAAATCTGCAAAACTGTGAGACTAATTCAACCTTCCTTTTTTTCATGTTTTCATCTCAGGTAGTTTGCTATGTTCATGGTAAGCTGAGTAACACTCTAGAATCATTCCCAGAAGCACATGTCACACATGGAGTTTTGCTCTTTAAAGCCAGCACGGCTATAACTTGAAGCACAAGAAAATATTCTAAATTAAAGCATTATGATTATATCCAACAACATCATTCTTTCTCCCTCCAGAAGGAAACAACAGCAAAATATAACACCCCCCCATCAGCAAAGCAAATTCACAAAGAAACAAAATGACAGCATAGACACACTGCAGCAAATGGTACAGACACCAGCTGAACCTGAAGTACGCTGAAGCCACCCATGGGCATGTCAGAGTTCATCAACAGAGTGAGAGAAATGGAAGATCAAATCGCCACCAAATTGTTTGGAGAGAAAATAAGCCCAAATGCCCAACCAAACATAAAAAATATATAGATGGAAAAGAAATGGCCGAATACACTGAGTTATGTAAGAGTTTCAGAAAGAATTCATAGGATTTCTGGAAGCACAATTTCACCAAGAGCCAAAGGGAAATGAAAAGGAAGACAGCAGGCGTAATTGCTGTGAGCAACAGCTTCCCGCTGAGACAGAAGAGCTTTACCATCAGCTCGGTCAGAATACATCCAGGCAAATACAGAAAACATGGAAATAAATACTTCTCATAAAGTCAGAACGGGAGGACAAAAGGGCACCCAGAGACATGCCATGTGTAGCAGAAAAGAGAGTGAGCAAAGGCCAGGTAAGGCGGTAATAGAAAAAGAGAAGTGAGAAAATTACATCTCTGTGGGCATCATTAGGGTGAGGGAAAGCAGGCAAATGGAAGGTG
The DNA here is from genome assembly GCF_000622305.1 of Nannospalax galili. NCBI lineage: Eukaryota > Metazoa > Chordata > Mammalia > Rodentia > Spalacidae > Nannospalax > Nannospalax galili. The sequence continues at coordinate 3,659,788 of NW_008357637.1, read as the reverse complement.
CTTAAAATGTAATGGAGCAAAGCATCAGGAACACCATGGGTCAAATCCCGTCAGAGCAAATAGTGCCACAAAGAAAATCTCTTTATAACAAAAAAGGAGCCAGTGGAAGTGCAGAAGGAAAAATGGCAGCTAGAAGTCAGGAAAACTGGGTCATAGTGCCTCTGTCTCGCCACTGGCTCTATTTCCTTGGGCACACTAGTTGGGCTTCTGGGTCAAAGCTTTTTGGTCTGTAACATCAAAGACTTAGCTCAGTACTGATCTATAATGTTTTGGCAGCATGACCCCTTTAAGCCCCTGAAAAACTTAAAAATCTTCTTCCCAGAAAAGTTCACACAAGCTTCTGCTAGATTTTTCTTCCTATTTCCATAGTCACGCAGATTTTAAAAGGAGATCGTGGACTTTAGGTTTGGAATTATAACCTTAACTTGATTTCTTATAGCCTTCCCAGTTAAAAAAAAAATGGTGGTGCTATGATTTCCAAGTGGTTAAGTGTCCGCATTTTTCAAATCATGTTTAACCTAATCCAACTCCAGTATCAGGAGCTTCTGTAGGAGTATTTGGAGGCTGTGTGGAAAGGATTCTACCAGTCAGGGATGAAATGGACACAAGAAAGGAAGCGAGGGGACTGGTAAAATGATTCTGATGCATTGCTCTTTTTCCATCAGCAGGGCTGCATTTCTCATCCACTCAGTATTTCAGTGGAATTTAACCTAACACTTGTTGAAGTTTACCTACGTGGGCTGAATGCGTTCTATCCTGATTATCTCATATTTTTGGCCTGGTCTTATCTCCTTTCTCCTTTCTCTGACCTTCTCCTCTTATCCTACTTTTTATGAAGCAATGGAGTGATTGGGATAGAGGCTTGGAAGTGGATAACTTTAAAAGAACACTCCAAGTACCAGAGGTAGTGCCAGATAGAGCGTATGAGAGAAATGTGAGGCTCAAGCTCCATTTCAAGGAATTTGTGCAAGGCTAGGAAGATAAGACATAAACACGCTAAAAGTGAAGTCATCGTAAAGGCTTAGATTACAGGAGAGAAGACTGTGCTATAAGACATATTTTCAGAGAGCATGCCCCGTCACAGGGAGGAGCCTGACAAGCCATTAATGCTACAGGCTTAAAGGAAGGTGAGACAGGGTATGGGAATGCTTCGTGGAAAAGATGTGTCTTAGTGCTGGGCAGGGCCAGGCTTGGAAGGGATATGGATATATGGATGATAGATATCTCGAAGGTTCAATGAAGAAATTGTTATATATATATATATATATGTACATACATATATACATATATAATGTATGCATATGTATTGTATATATACAAATATATATATATATATATTTGAATTACGTGTATTTATCCATTCATTGTGTATGTGTTGTCTGTGTATGTGTCTGTATGTGTGTGTGATATGCATGTGTGTGGGCCATGGTGCACATGTGGACGTCAGAGGACAACCACAGGAATTGGTTCTCTCTCCACTGTTCACACAGTGAACAGAGATTGAACTCAGACCTCAGGATTGGTGGAAGTTGCCCCACAGGCTGAGCCATCTTGTTGCCTCCAGAGGGGATATTCTTATCCAAACTCATCTTGGTCCTTCTCCCTTCCTTTACTGGGCTCCAACTGGAAGTGATGCCTCAAAATCTCTGACTCAGATGTACATTTAGCAGAAAAATCAACATAAAATGGAGCCATCTTTGGCTTAAAGACAAACATCTACCAGGAAATTAAAGAAAAGCTGGGGGTGCTTACCTTTTAAAACAACCCATTTGTTTATTCAGTGAGTATTTACTGAGTGCCTACTATGCATTGGGCGCTGTCCTGCACTGTGAGGATACAGTAGTGAATAAGACATAAGTGGCCCTGGTGCCAATGGGCACTGTGCCCCTGGAGCTCCATACAGAGAGGATGACAGACCACAGCACTGTCTCATGTGGGGTTAGAAGCCCATTTTCCATTTGACCTGGTCTGTTCATTTCTGGAGGTTGGTTGGGCACTACATCAAGCAGTCACTTGTCCAGGAGCAGAATCTCTGATTCTGGAAAATGATAAATGTGCTAAGAGAACATTGACCTCAACACAATGAGTGGAATTGCAGCATTAATGAAGCCAGCAGGGTGGCAGGCACGTAACAGAAATCTTCTTGAAGGTTGGGAGACGTGCATTACAGAGACTCACGGTCTTACCAAGAATACAACTAGATAGGAACAGGTAGAATTTTTGAGAAAATGTCCAAAATGAGGCAGCACAACAGAGATAAATGAAATACGTAGTAAAGAGGCAAAATAATAAAATACTATAATTTGGCCTCCCAGCATGAAGAAGAAAGCTGAGACTGGAAGAATGGATTAGAATTCATGAGCCATTTGTTCAACATCGAATTGATAGAGCCCTGGCTGGCTGGAGAAGCCAGAGCAAAACCTGGCCAAGCCCCTGCAGACTGCACCCTCTCTCTCATTTTTCCTCTGACAAGGTTACTTTTTTTTTTTAAGTGGCAACTTTGGGCCTGGCAGTGTGCTGTGTTCTTCACAAAGCCCTGCAGGAGATTTGAGAACACAAGCTCAGAGATGGGGGTGGCTTCTTCTAAGGCCAGCCACCAGCCTCTCACTCCGGTTTCCTCTCCTGCTTCACGTCCCCACCCTTCTGCCTTCCAGGTCCCTGGGGCCTTGGCCTCGGGTCTTCCTGGGTTCTGGAGGAGTAATTCAGCTAGTTTTCTCCTTATCATTTCTCTCTGCCTCACCTCTGCCTGGTTACCATGTTATCATCCACTTTCTCTCTCCCTACATGTATTCATATTGTCGGTCCATTTTTGTCTCCTCTCACCCTCCTGCATCTCCTGAGTTTATATCTACTTTATTTCTTTTAGAAGGGAAATGAGATGTGTGCTCACTTTGAGACCCTCTAAATGTCAGCTCTGAGAATGACTCTGGTTTCTCATAGCAATTCTGTGAAGTGGAGCTCTTTGCAGGGAAGAGAAATCTGCCTAAGGCCTCACATCTAGGAATGAGGATCCACAGGCAGGGTTTTCTGACTTCAAAGTCTAAACCTTTGCATTTTATGTTAAATCACCTTCTATTACAATGGAGTTCAGTGTGCTTTCAGTTTAGCCTAAGATCATATGTTATTATGTAGAAAATAATATTTTGCTTTCCTCAGATAGGAATGGTCACAGAGCTTTGTTCATGGCTGGGAGAGAAATACTGTCAACCTCAAAAAATCATACATGTAAAAATTTTATATTAATTTGTCTATTTGAACCACATTATTATTGTGGAAACTATTGTGAAAAATATATACCATTAAGGAATTTTCTGGGTAGAGTCAACACAGAACCTCTCCCCCAAGAGAGTAATCTGGCAGGTGATGCTTTGGGATTTCCCAGAGTAAACACTCAATGTTTGTTGATTTGTTACCTTTGTTCAGTGTATGTATGTCTTAATGTCTGAGCACTGGGGTTTATAGATCAATCTTTGTTTGGCTTCTAGGAAGGCTTATCCAAGTATCACCTAAATCTCTATGTATAATTCTATCAATATTTGATAAAGGGCTGGTGAGTTGGCTTAGCAAGTAAAAGCACCTGCCATGAAAGACTAACAACTGCGTTTGATGCCTAGAATGTACGTAAAGGTGGAAGGAGAGAGCCAGCTCCACAAAGTTGTCCTCTGACCTCCACACACCCACTATGGCATCCCCCCCCCCACACACACATAATTAAATAAAAAATAAGTATTAAAATTTTTTGATAAGGAAATTGACCTGAAACAAGTCATTGTTAACAGAGAATTGAGCAATTTCTTTTATGCTATAGATATTTTCATAAATGTGGAACTATTTAAAATAATCTGTAAATCAATTTTAAATGCCTGGTGTTGGTTAAACAAAGCGAGCACTTCAGAAGCATAGCATATTTTATATTTTATCTAATTTAGTCCTTTACTCTCCAGGAGTTGGAATACACAGCTTTGGCATATAGTCACGCACTGGAGAATGACATATTAGTCAGTGTCAGACTGCATATATTATGGTGGTTCCACAAGATTATAGAGGAGCTGAAAAATGCCTATTGTTTTGGACATGGTATCTGTCATAAGACCATAGTGCAGTGAGTTACTTGTGTTTTTGGTGAGCTGTTGTAAACAACCCTGCTGCACTGCCTATCACATCAAAGCAGAGCACATCAGATTACATAGCATACATAGGACTTGATGATGATAACTAACAGCTCTGTTACAGTTACATGGTTACTGCACTGTATTCTTATCCTTATTTAGAATGTACTCCAGGTTTTTTTAAAAAAATCTGTGTAGAACATATGCATGATTAGGTGTGTAACTCAGTAGTACAGTGTTTGTTTAACATGCACAAGGCCCTGGGTTTGATGCTCAGCATAGCAAAACCCAAAACCCAATCTCCTTAAAACAACCCAAACCAATATAATAAAACCATATGCCATATTACCTGGCAGTGGCCTCAATACTTTGTGTTTATGAGATTTCTTTTTTATTTGGTCTTTTTGAGACAAGGTCTCTCTGTAGTCCCAACTGGCTTAGAACTTGCTATGTAGATCAGGCTGGCCTCAATCTCACAGAGATCTACTTGCCTCTGCCTCCTGAGTGCTGGGATTAAAGGGATGCATCACCATGCCTGGCCCCTTATGAGGTCTGTTGACGAAGTCATTTTCTCCTGTGCCTGATTTGATCACAGTTTTGTTTATCATGGCCCTAGTAGCACATGGTGTGCATACTTCTTTCTTCTCTGTTCTCAATATGTAATAGGTTTTATTTAATTTTGGCGATTTCATACTTGTGTAAAATGTGCTATGATCACATTCACCCAGTCACCCTGTCTTATACCATTTCTATACTTGCAGACTCCCTTCTTCTCCCCAAGTAGTCCCCTCCTACTTTCGTGTTTGTTTCTTTTTTTCCCCGTGTGTGCAGGTTCTATGCAGAAGGGCACAGCTGCTGTGTGTCCCTGTTTGCACCAGCCATGTCATAGTCAGTGTTTCCCAGCAGTCCTCTCTACCCTCTGGCTCTGACAGTGAACAGTTTTCCTACTCCCTCTTCCATGACATTCCCTGGGGCTCAGAGGGGTGATATAAATACAGCTTCTTGGTATTTTTAAATCACAGTTTTTGGTTAACTCATGAAGTAGTAGATTTCTGTATGGCTTTTTCATGAATCCTTAGTATTGGTTGACCTGGCCACACACACCGCTTATAGCCTAGGTGTGTAGTAGGCTAACATCTAGGATTACATAAAACTGTGACATTTGTACAACCATGAAGTTTCCTAATAAAATCTTTCAGAATGTGTCCCCCGATTAAGTGCCACATGACTATGATTGTCATTCTTTGTAGCACACTGGTTTTGACCTTTTTTTTCCTCAGTAAGCAGAAAGCAAAAAAGGAGGACTTTAATGTATGATTTAATGCATTCATAGATTTTTCTGATTTATCTCCTTCCTTTTGTCTGGAATCCTCCTTGTACTGCAGTCCAGCTATTCAGGGTGATCAATATTAGTAAAAGGTATTGCTCTACTCTGTCAAAGTCCTTAGCCTGCTCCTACTGAGTTTTGCACATGCACCCAGGAAGTCTCTTACTATTCTTTCAGAGGCCTTGAACTGGTTTGCTCCAACTAGTGCCCCAATGAAGTCTTTTCTCTCCTCCTTGCTTTAACCTCCAGCTACCCTGGTACATCCCTAAATAACGATTTGGGCACAGAATCTTTCCTGGCGAGGGGACCAAGGGTAGACTGGATGCTGACAGTGCCCACGGAGACCATAGTGTTCACTGGATGCTGACAGCAGAATCAGCTGGTGTAAGCTCTGGATGCTCAAGGGAGGCAAGGTGGAGTGAATCATCCTGAGAGCCGCTCCCCAGCTTGCTTGCTCTTGCCCTCATGGTGAGCTTTGCCAGGGTCAGAGCCTCACGCTTACAGGCCTCTAGTTCCATCACCTTTGTTTCCAAGCAATCTAGAAGTTCTACCTTTTCCTTCCTGTCTCCCTTAGAGGAACAGGGACAGAGGAAAGAGGGAGGTTCTTCAGAGGCCCACTGTTCATGGGGTGACTAGTGGGAAGAGTGAAGAACCCATTAGCCTCCGACCGGGCCTTTGTGTGGTCAACACCTTCATGTGACCAGCCTGTAGTGCTCCTTAGGTGGGGCTTCTAGACATTCCACAGTCTTGTGGGTGTCTCTCAAGGGTCACATAACTCCAGCTCCCCCTTGGCCCCTCTCTGCAGCCTCAACAGGCTCCCCACATATCTCCGTTTATCTTCCACACACTGGGGATTTGGCCCACTTGTCTCTTATTTCTTGGACCTTCTTCAAAGCAGGCTGCATTTCTTCACACTGACTCCATCTCCTGCTTTCATTAAAGGATGTGCAAAATATCTTTCATTTTATAAGTCTTTGTGTTGTTAATACTTCTAGCGTGACAAATAGCACATATGCAGATAGCAATACATTCAGGAAATGGCCATCGAGGGGCTGGAGATAAGGCTCAGCAGTTAAGAACACTTGCAGAGAACCAGAGTTCAGTGCCCAGAACCCACATGGTAGCTCACAACCCTCTGTAACTTCTGATCCTGGAGTTCTGATGCCTTCTTCTCACCTCCGTGGGCACTGCATGTATGAGGTACACCCGCATTCATGCATACAAGCAAAACGCTTATACAAATAAAATAAAAATTGAAAACTCTTTAAAGGAAATAGCTACTGAACCAGGTACATGCCTGTAATCCCAGTAGGAGGAGTTCAAGTTCAGGGCCAGCATGAGTTGCATAGCAAAATTATTTAAAAAGCCAAAAACTACAATAAAAGAAACAACAATTGAACATTATCCTGAATTTTACCCTGAGATGCAAGTGGATCCAGGTTTCTTTCACTTCTTTCTCTAAACCCTTCTAGATAACTTCATGTCTATTCCTTTGGCCTTTGTTCTTTTCAGGCTTTTCTGGATTGGGTACTTCTAGAGGACATAGAAAACAAAACAAAAAGGGGATTTTACCTATTCTCTTTCCTCATATAATCACTCAATATATCTGGTACCACATGTGTATGATTTTCCCCACATCAAGGAATTCTCCATTAGACTCTGACAGGAAGTCCTCTACTGCAATTCAGTCCTGACTCTGTCTACCTGGAGATACTATCTAATTCCACAGGCTGAGGACTCAGTCCCCAACACTGCCTCCCTTCAAACACCAGTCAAGTAGTAGGTTATGACCTGGAGTTCTGAATGGCAATAAATTGAGTTTCTGTGACCCCCTGGTAGGATCAATTTATTTGGTAGAGTGGCCTGGAGAACTCAGTTTAGTTGTTCATCTATTGTTCATTGCAAGTTCGAGGTCAGCCAAAGCTATGTAGTGAGACTCTGTTTCAAAAATACAAAGACAAGAAACAAAACAGACCAAA
>NW_008357637.1:3591353-3652312 GCF_000622305.1 Nannospalax galili | reverse complement strand
TTATTTTGATATATCACAGTGAAAGATTTATCGTCCTCTTTTAAACAGACCAAAAAAAAAAAAAAAAAAAAAAAAAAAAAAAAAAAAAAAAAAAGAAAAAAAGAAAAAGAAAAAAAAGGGAGGAGATTCAGGAAAACAACCAAATGAAGATAACCATCATGTGAGGTATAGGAGAAGGACTGAGGAACATTTCATCCTCAAGGAATCTGCACATACTCAGCTATTTGAAATGCCCTGATTCCGGGCTTTTGGAGGTTTTTATTGAGGCTTGATTAGTAGGTGTGATTCATTACATCAGTGGCTGTTGGTGATCAACTTAACCTCTCTGGAGGTGGAGGGATGAGAAGGAAAGTTCTGACCCTGTCATCACACAATTGGTTTCCTTCATCTTGGAGCTATCTAGGTGTTCCCAAACACCAGTTATCTCACTGGCATAGACATTTACCTCTGAGATTCCAAAGATTTTAGGAGAAGTACTCAGGGGACTGGAAAGAAATCAAATACATATTCCAAATATCACAGTGCTGAGCCAAATTCCTTGGCTTCTGGTTATTCTGCATTGGCATCTCTTCCAGGATCATCAGTCATTTGTGTGATAATAATAAGATGTCCAGCAGAGGTGCTTTCTGGGAGTTCCTCAAAGTCACTTCCTGTGGACTTCCTTCAGGTTATCTTATCAGGTTCTGGCAGCCCTCCTTGGTGTCTCTTGGTGATCTTTGCGCCTCTAGTATCTGTTTATGTTTCCTTGTACCTTGCCCTCTTTTATTGTCTCACTTTTGTTTGTGTCTAACATAGTGCTATGGTGTGAGTGTGCTGCCCCTCCCCCCCAGTTCATCCATTGGAACCCAATTTGATGGGAGGTGCTTAGGCCATGAAGGCAGAGTGCTCATGAATGGATTAATACCTTTCTGCAGGAACCAATGAGCCATGCTAGGAGTTTGGTTTTTTTTTTTTTTTTTTTTTCTTTCCCTAGGCTTCCATTTTCCCTTTGAATTTTGGCAGTGCTAACAAAGGAACACACATCCTTCACCAGAATACACTGTCCAGTTTTGGCTTTTCTACCTTCCAGAACCATGAGCCCAAATCCACTTTTTTTTTCCTTTATAAATTTCCCAGTCTCAAATATGTTATTATAGCCACAGAAAATGGACTGAGATACTTAGTCACAGCCTGTTTTAATCTTAGGTAAGCAAGGCCTGCTCCCTCAGCTACTTCTTTATACTATTTTAGAGATTCATAGGGTCTCATGAATGATTATTATTGTACAGCAGCCCTCAAAGGGAGGAAAGAGTGCATAATGTTTATACAGGCAGGCTCTGGATGGTCACCTGGCTTGTGTGTGGGTTCTACCACACAATAGCTGTACAATGGTAAAAAATTTACTTAGCTCCTTAAAGTGGAGCATTATGTCTACATAGATGGCTGTCAGGAAGATCCAATGTAGAGCTCTAAGAACAGAGCCTGGCTTGTGGAAAATGCTTAGTCAATGTGAGCTATGCTTACCCCAGAGGCAGGAAAATGAGACTTAAGAGCAGGCAAATGACTCAGGGCCACCCAGCCTCAAAGAAGAGGATCCAAGCTGCAAACCAAGTCGAGCCGGTTCCAGACTCCTCTCCCAATCAAGTGCAGCACTAGCTGCTGGCCAGCTCCATCATCACCCATGGGCCATGCTGCAGTCACCCTTCCTATAGCTCCTCTGGGGTCTTCATGCTTTTTGAGAGCTCGTGCTGATCCAGCTTCAGAGAGGCTAGTGCCCTGCTTGCCATCATGGCTATTCAGTGCCCATGAACCAGCAGGTTGCTCATCATGGCTTCCTCTGTCCTCAGTGCTCTGTCACCTAGGCACATCTCTTGCCCTTGGGGGAGTGCTTTTCATAATACCCAAAGCTTACAATTCACAGAACAATAACTCACACTCTTCTGTGGAGGGAAGGGTGGCTCCCTCATACATGTATGGGCAAACCAGTGCAGGTGTAAAGAAATAGTTGTCTGGGCTTGCTTCCAAAACTCAAGCCAAACACCCAGGCAACAATTTATTTTTAGGTTTTGAATTGTTCAGGAACAGTGTTCTGTTTCCATTGCCTTGATTTTTTAGGTTTCACTCAGGTTCATAAGGAAATATTTGAAATACCACAAAAAGTCTGGATTGAGGGAGAGAACATTGTGCGGAAGGAGTGTGCAGAGGGAGCTTTTCTTTTTGATGGCAAGTGGGAAGATGAAGATCTTGGAAAGGAGCCGGGGCTTCTCATATTTCTGGCCCCATTGTAAAGCCTGAGGCAGTTTGGCTAAACATCAAAATGTGGGGGCGTTTCTTTGAATTAAGCTTTATTGCATAGGGAACATACAAGAACAATTCTTTTTTCATGAATTTTGAAAGTATTGTCTCTTTTTTCTTTTTCGTGTGTGTGTGTGTGTGTGTGTGTGTGTGTGTGTGTGTGTCCATACCATGGTACCTGTGTACAGGTCAGAAGACAACTTTGTGGAGTTGGTTCTTTCCTTCTACCTTTATGTGGGTTCTGGGGATCAAACTCAGGTTATCAGGCTTGTGTGGCAAGCACCTTTACCCACTGAGCCATCTCGCTGGCCCTTATCACCTTTTACTTTTTGACTCAAAAGTTCTAGCAGGAGCAGCATCTTGGAGACAGAGAAGTTAGGTACATTCAAGGCACATCTCTGGGCTGCATAGGCAGCTGTTTCTTTAAGAATGAGGGCAGAGATTGGGAGAATGTACTTTCCATATAGAGCAGTAGACTTCTTACTGTCTTGTTACAGGGCTCCCAGTCAGAAGCCAGTCTCAGGTACAGTTTAGTAACTTGCAAATTCTTCATGGGTGGTCCCTTCTGAGAAAGCCTTTCCAAATGGGAATTGGGTTTTCTACATTTTAGGCAGAGTTTCAGCTAAACAAACCTGATGAGACCATAGTCTGTTCATTTTGTTTGTTTGTTTGTTTGTTTATATTTGAGACAGTTCTCACTTTATAGCCCAGGTTGGCCTCTAGTGATCCTCCTACCTCAGTCTTTTGACAGCAAGGGTTACAAGTATGCCCACCACATCTGGGTACTTTGATTTCTTAAGTGGGAGTTTGTTACTATAGCTAACAAAAAAGAGAAAATATTTTGCTTATTCCTTGAAAAAGAAAATCTTTCCAACATAGTTGCAGAATAGAAATTAGGAGAAAACTTTTTAAAAAGAAGTATTATTTTTCACTTCTAAAGTTTTTTGTCATTTCTTCTCAACCTTCTTGCTAAGATCAGGAGTAAAAAAATTTATTATGGAAATTTAAAAGCACCCACAGAAATATAATAGTGAAACCCGCCCCCCCATGCCTGTTACTACTTACAACAACTGTGAACTCTCACTCAATCTTGTTTTTCCCTTTCTCTCTCACCTTTGTGACCTCTACATTATTTTGAGGCAGATATCTCAGACATAGTATACTTTTATCCATAAGTATTTCAATATGCATCCCTAAAAGATAAAGAGCCTTTCCCCCAACATTTTATTAGGAAAAAATTGGAAGCATACAGAAAAGTTGGAAGCTATATGCTCAGCCGATTATATTGCCTTGTCATATGTCTATCCATCTGTTCCTTCATCCATCAACCCACCCTTGTTTTTAAAACGCATTTCAAAGTAACTTGCAGACATCTGTGTATTCCCCCTTAAACACTTCAACATGCATATTATAAGCTAGAACTTAATATCTGTTTATAGTTCTCTTCCCATTGAACACAACATTTACATCACTAAAATATACAATCTGAAGTACATATTTGCTGCACTTTGACAGATGCAACCCAAACTCCTACAAGATGCAGAATATTACCATCAGTCCAGAAAGTTCCCCTTTGCCTCTTCCTGTTCACTTCCCACCAACACTCACACCCAGTCTGATTTTCTGCCATGAGGCTGGTAAAGGCAGTACTTTTGCGGCTTTAATGTCTGTCGTGACCGAAAACAAAAACAAAAACAAAAATTTGTATACAATATAAACTTGGTTTTAGATATTTTAGTGCTGGGTATGGAAATCCGAACCCTGTATATTAAGCACCCTCTCTACCACTGACCCGCACTCCTAGCCACTTTCTCTTTGATTTGTTCCCCCCTCCTCTTGTTGTGTTTTCTGGGTTTTAGTAGAAGATTTCATATTTCTGGACCCATCTCTTTCCCCAGAACCAGGCCCCTGAGTGTGTTACATACGTTAAGATTTTGCTTGAGCAAAGGTATTTATTGCTAAAGAGAGTTTAAAAACCAACGCTCTAGTCTTTTCAGCTCCAAGTTTATTTGCATTTAAAATCATAGTGAGCTTTTCATAGTTCTTTAAGCAGCTGTCCACTGAGTACAGGGCAAAATTATCTTGGTCACAAGAGACATTGGTTTAATCTTTTCTGGGAAAAGAGGTCCAAGGGCCTTGAAGTTTCTTTGGAAGTATAGCTAGGAGTTGCTCTGTTCACATGGTCTCTTCTTAATTCCCATCTCTGGCTATAAAATAACAGCAAACTGAAAAATTTTCACAAATAACAATTAAAAAGGCTATTTACGGCTGAAGTTGTAGTTTAGCTATAAAGTATTTGCCCAGCATGTATGAGGCACTGACTTCAATCTCCAGTACCTCAAAAAGGAGACAAAGATATTACCCTCTTTTCCCTCAAACTACCCAATTACTTTGTAGTCCAGAGAATTGTCCCTGTCTGCTGAAATTCCAGTGACTCTGGCTAGGGCACTTCTGCCCCTGATTTCCTCTCTGAGCATATAGGACATGTTTCTTTCTTTGTCATCTCTGGCCAGTGCCCTGGTGCCTGCTGAACTATTCGTTGGGGGCGGGAGGAGGGGGCTGGTCACCTCGCTCCTTTATGTGTGTCTCTTCATGATCCCTATCCACCCTGAAGTGGTGTCTCCTCTCCCTAGTTTTCTACTGAAACCTACCCTCACAAGAGTTTTGGAATAGACAGAAGATGTTTCTAAAGGTTTAAGAATTTGGTGGTTTACGTTAAAGACATGCGATTTTTAAAAACGTTCTAATTCCAGTGATTTCTGTATCTAAAGATGCTGTTTTGGGGGCTGGAGAGATGGCTCAGTGGTTAAGAGGACTGAATGCTCTTGCAGAGGATTGGGGTTTGATCCCAGCACCCACATGGCAGCTAACAACTGTTTATAACTCCAGTTCCAGGGGATCTGATGCCCTCTTCTAAGCTCCATAGGCATTGTACAACAAGGGTACCCTTACATACATGCAGGCAATATACTCATACACACAAAATAAAAATAATAAATTAAATAACTTTCCAAAAGATCCTGTTTCTTGCTTGCTTGCTCATATTCCCATATTCCCAGCCTTCTCTCTAATCTCCCCTCATCCTGAAATACCTACTTGTTTTTATGCAACTTTGTTTTCAATTTTTCTCCCTGGCCTTCTAAGCTGCCCTTACTCATCAAGCTTTTTAAGACAATTTTTCCAGTTACAGACATATAGGAATTTATAGTGCTAGTATTAAGATTGTATGAATGAAGAATTTAGTATATATACACATATAAATATTTTGTGTATATAAAGATTACACTTAAAAATATTAAAAATTTTTTTATGTGTGTGAATGTATTGCCTGCATGTGTAAGTATATAAGTGCACCCTTGTTGTGCAATGTCTGCAGAGGTCAGAAGAGGGTGTCTGATCCCCTGGGACTGGAGTTATGGACAGTTGTTAGCTGCCATGTGGGTGCTGGGAATTGAACCTGGGGCCTCTGTAAGAGCAGTCAGTGCTCTCAACTGTTGAGCTATCTCTCCAGCCCCAAGATTACATATTTGTATAAAATTGTGACTTTAACTTTAGGTGAGACATTAATATTTTGGAAAATGAAGATAATTCCAACCTCTGGAAGGATCAGCTCTCATAATATATGTGCATTTTATAAACCAAAAGGTATAAAAACAACATAAATGTCTTTCAACAGCTAAATGAATTAGAGGAAGTCAGGAAATACGATATTTTACAGTCAACGGCCAATATCTAAACCAATGGCATCTATTTCTCCAAAATTAATTTTCCAGCTCTAGAATAAACATTTCCAAATGAAATACGTAAATGAAAAAAAGTTTTTTTGGCCTTTTTTTGAGACAGGGTCTCCCTATAGCCCCAACTGGCCTGGAACTTGCTATGTAGATCAGGCTGGCCTTAAACTCACAGAGATCCACCTGTCTCTGCCTTCTGAGTGCTGAGATGAAAGGCATGGGCTACCACACCCGACTTATAAATGAAAAAATTTAACTGGTATTTTCACACGGTTATAGCAAGTTAAATGAGAAAGTAGTAGGAGATAAGTTGTCACTACAATGAGTTCTAGACAGGCTTTGTGATCAGTTTATTTATTTATTTATTTATTTATTTATTCATTCATATTTTTAGTCTTTTTGAGACAGGGTTTCCCTGTAGCCAAAGGTGGCCTGGAACTTGGTATGTAGACCAGGCTGGCCTTGATCTCAGAGAGATCCGCCCTGCCTCTGCTTCCCCGAGTGCTGGGTTTGAAGGCATGTTCCGCCATTGCCTGGCTTTATGTTTTATTTATTTTTAACTATCACATTTGGAATGTTTGCTAATTGCCTGGTATTGTCCAATGTTTTATGCATATAACCTTATTTATTTCCTAACTTTTTATGTGTATTGCCGTAATTCAGCATGGAGATTGTCTGTAACTGCATATTTTACACATGAAGAAGCTACAGTTCAGAGCAGTTAAAAAATATGTCCCCCAAGGTCATAGGCCTGTAACAGAATGGGAAATTGAATCAAGCATAGTCTAAAACCCTTTGCCAACCATTTAGGCTGATACTAGCTATCTTTCTTTATGCTTCTGTAACAAAATACCATAGTTTGGGCCATTTATAAAGTACTGAAATTTATTTCTCAGTTATGGAAGGTTAAAAGACCAAGATCAGCCAAGTATAGTGGCACAAGCCTTTAATCTCAGTGCTTGGGAGGCAGAGGCAGGTGGATCTCTGTGAGATCAAGACTAGCCTGGTCTACATAGTAAGTTCCAGGCCAACTGGGGTTACAGGGAGGCCCTTTCTCCAAAAAAAAAAAAAAAAAAAAAGGCCAAAAAAAAGGCCCCCTAATTAATAAAACCCAGCCTTATCACCGCAGCATCGCTTACTGTCATTTGGTTTGACTACAGTCCAAGATAGGAACAAGGACAGAGGACTTTATGCCAAAAAAAAAAAAAAAAAAAAAAGTCCAAGATCAAGGTCTCCTAATTGATATAGTCCAGGCTTATCACTGCACCATCAGTTTATGCCATTTGGGTTGCCGTCTCCAGAACCCCTGTTTAGTCTGCTGAATGGGGAAGGTCCTCTTATCCCGGGGCACAATACAATACTTGGAGCCTACACAGCTGCATCGAGAGACTGAACTAGTGACCTAGCATTGACCCTAGAGAAAGTCACTCTGTGAAGGCTGAGGGAGCAGGCTGGGACAGTGATTAGGAGGTGGGGGCAGCAGAGATTGCTGGATGGCAGGAGTCCTGGGGAAGGGAGGGAAAGGGAAGGGGAGAGCAGAGCAGCCTTGTGTGCGTCATGATGTTAAAGAAGACAGCACACCCATCTGCCCCAGATCCAGTCCTGAGCAGCAGCAGGGAAAGGTGGTGGATGCTTATGCTTGGTTACCCCTTGCTTCTATGGCCCTCAGTCCAAGAACATGAGGAGTGGTATCATGAGGAGTAGCCTGGTGAGGAGTGCTTCAGCTCACTGGTTTGGTTTCAGCTGTGACTGGTATGTTGACATGCTAACCCTCAGTATCTGGAATGTGAGCTCTTTTGGAGGTAGAGCTTTTTCAGAGGTGATCAGGTTGATGAGGTTAGTAGAGTGAGCCCTAATCCAGTCTGATTGGTTATTGTTGTTATTATTATTATTATTATTATTATTATTATTATTATTGCTAGTGTTATAGTAGCAAAAGGAAAACTATTAAAGGAAACCTGTTTCCTTCTGGTCAGGAGAATGGAATCTCTGGCCTGGGTGGAGGCCTAGCATTCCAGTTGAGCAGGTCAATTCCCTGGCTAAGGGATCACCCCTTAAGGAAGGTGGATCCACCTTCAGCCATGTTGAAGAGACAGGAGGAATGATTATCCCTTTAATGAGAAATGTGCTTTTCCTTCCCAGAATTCTGCCCACAGTGCAGTCATTTACAGAACTTTGGCCATGCAGCTTTGTAAATATGTTAGATTTTTCTGAATTACTCAGAAAAGTTTAACTTTTCCCTTTCTTCCTTCCATCTCTGTTCTAAAAGTGTTTTCTGTTAAGACTTTAGGTGTCATTGTTTCTCTAAGTCTCCTCTCCCTGCCATGAGGCTGCTTAGCTTATCCACCATGTGGCTGACCTCCCTGCTGTCTTAACTCAAATGGCATGACTTTTTCCTCTTCATTTCCCTTCTCTATACAACTACTGAGATGTACAGCTTGCCTGCCCTGGGCTTTTTTGTTTTGTTTTACTCTAATATAATTGTCCTTCTTAAAACTCTTCTATTAATGAGACTAAGAATCCCAAGAGGGGACCAAAATCTCCCTGGTAACACTGATTTTATAAAAAAGAGAAGCTTGGCCACAGACAGGGAGAGTGCCATGTGAACTTAGGGATGAGCATCTGTAAGCCAAGGAGAAAGGTCTGGAATGAGTCCCTCCCTTCCAGCCCTCAGAAGGAATCAAACCTAGTAGTAAAGTGATTTGGGATCTTGAGATTCCTATAGACTGTGAGTCTATCTGGTGTTTAAACAATACAGTCTTTATTGCAGTGGTCCTAGCAAATGAATACACCCGCCAATAGGTCAAAGAGTTGGGAACTGTGCATGGAGGAGCAGTTCTAGTTTCAGAGTGCTGAGAACCATTTGGGTTCCCTCCCACTTTGTTCCTCTCTGACTTGGTGGCAACTTCTGGGTAGGAATTTTGCAGTTGGAGCTGTGCTTGATTTTGAGCATTTATCATCTGTACCTAGGTAGCACCCTCGGGATTTGTACTGAAGAACCCTGAGATAAGTTGCTGGTGAAATCTTCCCTGAAGAGCCATGAGGCAGATAGTCAGGAACCCCAGGGGTGTGTAAAGGCTGAAGTTCTGCCACAAAGAAGCCAGGGTGACACTAGGCTTTGCTCAAAAAGCAGAACTTCAGCCAGAGGAAAAGCAGGAGTGGCGCTGAGGCAGGAGACTATTCCAGGTGCTGTCCTGGTCCAGCCCAAGTCCCACAGTCAGCCTCTCTTAAGAGGGACACAGGGTGCTTGCTTCACTGAACTGGAAGATTCTAGCTGACACAAAGGAAGCTCTGTATTAAAGCAAGTACTCAGGACTGTTAGTTCTGTGATTCCCACCTGTCAGGATAGGGCTGGGACCAATGGAGTACAGAGAAGGGAAGGCAACTAAGTAAAGGTGAGTTGCACAAGCAGACTGTGGATAGATGCCATCGGTAGCCGAGGTCTCCCTGATGTTTCCTCCTTCCCTCTCCTATCTGTCCCTTCTTACCTCTGCTCCCACTTCCTGAAAATTGAATGCTGCTGGCTATGTGGCCAGCTTAGATGCTAGACATAAAATGCTAGAAAAGAGAGAGAAGATCTATGGTCCTTCCATTCTAAAGGGAAGATAGGAAATAAATCAACATAAAATACACAATATCTTGTCATGAAGATGAAAGATGTTGGAATGGGCTGCTGTGGGCTTGCAGAGCCTGGCCTATGGGTAGTGGTTCCCAGGCCAGTCACTCAGGGCTGCGTTTTGTTGTTGTTGTTTTGAGACAGGGTCTCACTGTGTAGCCTTCTCTGGCCTAGAATTCACTATGTAGACCAGGCTGGCCTCAAACTCACAGAGATGCCCCTGACTCCGAAGTGCTGGGATCAAAAGTGTATACCACCATGCCTGGCTCAGGGCTGTTCTTGGCTCATTGCTCAGCAATCACCATCTTGAGAGCATTCATATTTTAAATAAAACTGAACAAGGGGCTTTGTATTTCTACTTTCTCCTTTACCTCGCCATGCCTGAAAGGGGAGGAAACAATAAAACACAAATCATTTTAGGTAAAATAATTTTTAATGAGGATAGTTGATAAATCACGAACAGGGAGGGGTGGTAGAATCTTCTTTGTCTTAAGAGTTTAAAAACAGTACAAAGCCTCACTCTTTTACAGCATGCGGTTCTGCCTGAAGGCAGGGACCGTGACATCATTCTTGAGATACACTGTCGGTGAATCCTTTGTGAGCCTTAAGAACTTCAAGAAGGGTCAAGATGTTCATCTGACTCTGGATTTTTCCTTTTCTAGTTGTGACAAGTTTTGTGAAAAAATCACTTTCTCTTTTAAAGAGTTCATTGAACTTCACAAAATCTTGTCAGTGAGAACCTGATATAGTCCTGAAAGACTCAAGAGTGCCTTCACCTCAGTACATATGGCCTGTTCATTTAGGGTGCACTGAGTGCCAGAGCTGCTGAAGACTGCAGGCCAGGAAAGGCAGAACGCTGTTCTGAAGAGGATCTCACTGCTTGTTCAAGAAGGAATTCACATTGAGGTTGGTTTTTCCCTTTACAAAGTGTTCAGGTTACAAAAAAATTCTACTTCTCTAAAAATATTTCAAAATGGCTGTTTGCCATGATGAGGGGAGAGGTGATAGATTCCTTCAAGAAAGAGGTCATAGTTGATCTCTAGATTGCATTTCAGGCTGTCAGTTCCCAAGTAATAGCTATGACTTGGGTGATGCTGACTTTAATCCAAGGTAAGTTGGTCTTGATGTTCTTAGTATTTCAGAAACTTCCTCCTTCTGTAGAGGATAGGAGACCCCGAGGAAACTCTCCTGAATGTGTGTTCATCCCAGGCTTATGTGTTTTGGTGGCTGATGAAACAATCAATAACCATTCGACACATCACACAGTGTGCATCTTGGGTCCAGGTACTTTGAATTTTCTGTTAATGTGGTTAAGGTGGGAGTGGTGTTGGTATTTTTAGTTCTCATCATCTAGGTTGATCTGAAGTCCATACCATTAAGGAGGAAAAGTTACTAGTTAGAAGCTTAAGGGAGCAGCTTTAATTATAGAAATCTTGTTAGGAAAAAGAATGATGTCTTCAGGAACGTCTACCACTTCTCTGGGTGGAGAAACAATTAGAGAACAAAATGAGATGGTATATAATCAGGTGCTAAATTGTGTGGGGTGGATAATGAGTGCTATATGGATTCAGAGAAGGGCGCATATGCCTAGGGAGCAGCTCACAGCGTTTTGTGCCAACAATCCTGCTTCCAAGGAGAGATGGCTACACTTTCCTTGAAGCTTCTCTGGCCTACGTTTTGAATCTGCTGTGAATGGACAAGATCAGGTCTTTTGTACGCTTGGTAGTGTACTTGGTGGTGTATGTTTATGTTCCTGCATAAATGAGATGTGGAAGTGAGTCACCTGAGCAAGTCTTCCTGGCATCTGAGGGAGCAAGCGCCACGATGGCGTCTGCAAAACAAGCATTTGCTTGTCTCCCTGACAACAGTTTCTGCCTAAGAAAGCCATTAAGAGGTGAATCTCTGCAGCGAGAGCCTACGTTTTCCAAGGGATCAATCTTTTTCTGCATCAGAGGCTGACCGCTGAATTTCAGTTCCCCTGGCTCCCCTCCTTCATCCTGCTCACAGAGAGGCTCAAAGGGCAGCATTGGCTGATGGGGATGGTAAATATTTCTCAAGGGGTGTGAGACAGTGGGTGGGAATCTTTCCTGATTTATAGAGACACCACCTTCTTAGTGTGGAGGGTTAAAACTCAGTCAGGCTGTGGGTGTGAGCAGCTTTCAGCTGTTCCAAGCAAGGCAGAATGCCTACGGATTTTGAAAGTTCCTGACATGTCTAGAGTTTGACATGATTACTTCCTAAAAGAGATATTCCTCATGAGGGAAGTATGGAACATTTTCTCTGACGGATACAGTAAGAACAAAAACTGTAGGAGAGTCAAAGAAGTCTGAGCTATCAGTTTGAATCTATATTGAAGTTCCAATCAAAGAAAGCTGATGAATTAAGACCTGGTAAGCCCATCTACCCTGTAGGCCTGTCGGCCTCGATTGCTTGTCTTACACATGAGCTTGGTAGAACATGTTGCTCATGATTTCCAGTGACTGTCTTGGTTTCTTTTCTCTTGCTGTAATACAATACCTTGATTTATGCACCTCGAGAGAGAAAGGGTTTATTTCAGAGCACAGTTCAAGGGTACAGTGCATCATGGCAGCAAGTCAAGTAACTTGGAGCATGAAAGAGCTGGTCATATGGCACTCGCAATCAGGAAGTAGAGAGTAATGAATGCCTGTGCCCAGCTGGCTTTCTCCTCTTCATACAGTTCAGGACCAAAGCTCAGGGAATGAATGGTATTGCTCACTTTATTGTGGGTCTTCCCACTTCAATGAACCTCATCAAAATAATCCCTCACTCACTTGCCCAGAGGCTAAATAGTCTCTCACAAATGTGCCTGGAGACTTGTCTCTTAGGCAATTACAGATTCTGTGATGATGAAAACACTGATCATCACAGTGGCCATGACCTAAGAACACTTTGTTTGGCTTTTGTTTTGTTCTTTTCTTTTCTAAGTGTGAGGTCATGAACAAACACTTGGTATTTAGTTAGTTTTCTCTTGCTGTGATAAAAACACTGACCAAAATCAACTTGACAGGGTTCAAAGCTGCTCAATCAGGCTTCTTTGGTGAAAACCATGTTAATTGAGCAATGCTACTTTTTCTTCAAGATGGACCATGTTAGGTAAACTTCATGGTCAAGAAGGCAAGGTTTAACATCTCCAAGAATTTGAGCTGCTTTCAGGTGACTGGCCCTTAAAATCTTTATCCTTACCACAATGATAGACTTTAGGACAAGGGAACCTCTCTGAGAGAAAAAAGGCAAAACTTGAGTTTGTTCCCCTTCCCCCAAGAAGTTGTTTAGATCTACGTGTGGGCTGGATAACTACTTCTAATCACTCCTTCTGGCCAGTGAAGTTACTTATTTGACTTTGTTCACATAGTCTAAGAAGGTCATTCACAGGTCAGCCAATCAAGGCCTGCTACATGCTAGAAGAACATCACCCTTCTGATAAAAATCAGAGTTGCCCAGTTATTATGTTGTTGCTAAATTTGCGATGGTCTATCCCACATATGCCCAGCACACCTCTTCTTTCTTGTAAATATAAGCAACTTTTTATGCTTTTTTTACTTGCGAAGCAAAAAACCATTAAGTATTGATTCTTCTTCAGTGACTGTACCACAGAAATTTCCCTGAGGGATTCAGGTGAAAATAGTGGCAGTATTATTCAATATATCATATTTCTGGAACGGTTACTACTGATTTCTGTTAGATACACAGGCTGAATTCTTTAAAGCATGCTTTTATTCCTCACACAGGATTGGATTTATTTAGTGTTTGTTTTCACGGTCTTTAAAGCATTTGCATGGTACGGGCATGGAAGGAGAGCAAAACTCATACACAAAGAATTTGTTTCAATACTAGTGCAGTCTAACCACACCCAGAATTCAAACTATCCGGTTGGGCTAGGCAAAGTCTTATAATAGTCAAAATCTAGTAAAAAATCTGAACCTCTCTTAAAAATGAGGTAGCTAATTAGCTGAAATAAAAAGTCTTTCCAAGTGCTTTTTTTTTCACTAACTTATCATTTTCAAGTCATTATCCGGACACACAGAACTTGAGTCATTGGGGGAATGAAAGTTGTCCCTGCAATTACTTGTTTTCGCATGAGTTGTCTGGGATGCTCATGGGTTCATTTCAGCATCAGTTTGAACCAGCAGCTGATGGAAAACTTGAAGTCTGATTCTAAATCCTTCCCTTTATTTGGGGCCCTACTCATTTTGAATGACAATGAGATGACTTTCCAAACTTGTTGGAACTAGGTTGTCAATAAAAATGTCACTGGTAGGAGTGAACATCTCATCAAGGCTTATGTTGTCTCATTTGTAAGGGGAGTTGCTAGACGTCTTGGAAAAGACACCTGTCAGGTACTGCTTTTCTTTCAACACATGAGAGCTTTCCCTGGGGCATTTTCTAGCAACTGCCTTCATCCAACACTTGCCAAGGAAGCTGATCCTTAGGCAAGAACTCCCTCTTGTCTGACTTTGTTTTACTGTCTCCCTTGAGACTGAAGGGAATAATCAGCTTGAATCTTGGAGAAATGCCTAGTTAATAGCAAATTCAACCAATTCATACTGTTGGTAAAGTATGGAGAATGAGAATGGTGGTTAACTTTCTTCCTTTTATTTTTGGAATATACTCCACTCTCATTTTCCTAATGGAGAATTAGATCTTCTGCCTGGAATCTGTGCACTTATTTTTTAAAAATATTTTAGTATTTTTATTTTATGTGTGTGAGTATATCGCCTGCATGTACGTGAGTGCACCCTTGTCGTTCTGTGCCACGGAGGTCAGAAGAGGGCTTTGGATTCCCCTGGAACTGGAGTTAAGGACAGTTTGTAGCTGCCATGTGGGTCCTGGGAATTGAACCGGGTCCTCTGCAAGAGCAGTCAGTGCCCTTAATCGCTGAGCCAGCTCTCCAGCCCCGAGTGTACTTATTTTTAAACTTCCCCCTCACTCTGTATCAGTTCCAATTATGTTATTTTTCATGGTTTAAAATGGAATCAAATCTGTGAATCATTCAATAAATATTTATTGGGCACCGATTAAGTGCAAGGCACTTGTGGAGAACTAAAAATGGCTACAAATACTTTTATATTTCTTCCATTGAGAAGTTGGCTTCTTGCCCCTGTTCTTGAATCTGGGCAGATCTGGGAACTGCTATGATCAAGAGAGTATGGAGGAAATGTTGCTGTGCCAATTTTAGGGTTTAGGCATCAAGAAACTAAAAGCTTCCACTTCCTGTTTCTTGGGATGCTATCTGGGAGTTCTGAGATACTATATGAAGTCAACTACTCTGACTGCCATGCCCAAGTGAGGCCATGGCTAGGCAACGTGTGCCCCAGCCTCAGGCGAGCCCAGACTTCTAGCCAATCCCTCACTTTCCCACAAGGGGCTCATGAGTGTTGTCATCTGGAGCTTTCTATATGACCCCACTGACAGTTGGGCTAGCCCACATTTTCAATGCAAAAACCTTAGATATAATGATTTCTACCTTATATCACCAAAAACCACCAAATCAGAGTAAATGTTTTGCCAAAATATGAACTCCCATGATGCTCTGAGGAGCTAATGTGGGTGAACAGCTTACCACAGTGTCTGTCAAGTAGCAAACACAAAGTAAGAAGTAGCCTCTATGTCACTGTAATGTCTCAATTATTATTTATAGCTTTCATCACTTGATTGCATTCTCCACATCTTTACTGGAGTCCATCACCTGTCACATGGTTAATATGGCAGATACTGTATAACAGTGGTTCCTTCAGTTGTCTTCTTCAGTTTCATAGCCTTTGCTCCTGATTGGGTGTGTGTGAGCACAAGATGAAAGATGTGGCTTAGCCAACCAGGCAGGTGGGTAGTCACACAACTAAATTTGGGCCAGTGGCATGTCAGCAGAAGTCACTGTGCACCTTCTAGAAAGTATCCTTCTCCTCGTTCGTGGTTCCTGGATATAAATATGTTGACTAGAGCCCAAATCCTCCATCTTATCCAGTGTTAATGAGGACTGTGTCCTTAGTGGAATGAGTCAAGTGAGAAGGAAGGTGGGATCCTGACACCTCTTGGGGCATCGCCTTCATACTCTTGGATTCTTTTTTCTGGATTTTCTTATATGAGAGAATAAAATGCTGATGATTTGAGGTTCTCCTGGTTAGCTTAGTTTTGGTCAAAGGTAACTTTAGCTAATTTTAACTGCAACTCCTACTATGCATACATTAGGTGCAGATAATCAAGATAAGTGAAACATGGCTCCTCCCTTCCCCCCAAAACTCTTAGTTCTAGGAGGGTGAGAGCAAAAAGACTAATGAAGGACTATGAAATTCATGGCTCAAATATTTATTTCTCATCTTCTCTGTACCAGGGACACCTCTTCATTCACCATCTCACCTTGTCTTCATAATGGTCTTGTGTAATAATGATGATTAACTCCATCTTAGAGAAGATTCAGTCATTTGATTAGGACCATGCTAATAAGAAAGAAGCCCAGTGCCCAGACCCTTATCCTCCAGTTTTATCGCTTTACCATTCTGCCACATCATGCTGTAATAAGGGGGGGGGGGGGCGCTACTGAGGCTCAACTAATAAGGTGACTGAAACTGGACTTTGACAGATTTGTGACTATTTAAAGACATATAATGGGAGAAAGGGAAGGAATTGCAGGAGTGGGAACATGAGCAGATGTGACTTAGTCTGGCAGTCTCGTGGGCTGCAGCATGTGGGATAGTGTGTGAGAGGACAGTGGATAAAGGGAAGGGGTTTGATTGTGAGATGGCTCTGAACTTGCACTTGGTGTACTTTTGCACCATGCTTTCCCACTTTTGTGTTCTGGTCTGTCTTCTTCCCTCTACAGCTTCCTTTCCCTCCTGTCTGTGTAAGTAACTCCCTGTTACTTCTCCCAAATCCTGTTCGCTTAGGCCATTAAAGTTTGTTACCTGCTCTTGACAAAGCTTGACGGTGTGTCAAGAGGAACAAGAGTGTGCATGGCAGTAGAGGAGGTCCACCGTCAACAGCGACTCGGGTTTCACTATGGTGCCACAGCATTCCTAGGCTACTTAGAACTCTCTGTTAGATTATTTGCACTTTGCTGACTGATACATAATGAGAGAATAGAGAGGATGACATGGTATTTGGTGACCAGGTCTGAAACTAGGCTCTTTTGTTACCGTCCCTATTCCATGGAGCATTAATGTGGCTCCTACCCACCTATATGAGACAAAAAGATGAAATTAGGGGCTACTAGCTAGTCTTGGCCAGACTTCTCAAACTGTTCATGGTGGTGAGACTTTAATGAAATAGTATGTATGAAAATACTGTATCAAACTCTTGGGGTTTAAATATACATTTGGATTTATGAACTTTCATTCCAAAATCCTACCCATTTTCTAGCTGTTACCTTCTCCTTGAAGCTGTCTTGAGTTCCTCCTCTTCTCTCTCTTCCCATAGCAAACTAGAGGTTAAAGATTATCTTTATTTAAACATTTTACCATGCTATTTGAACCTTTCTAATTTGCTTTATATATCTCATAACTATATAGCTTGGCATAGTTGTCATGTATATACAAGTTTTAAAAAAGTGATTAATATATTGGAATTAAAAGAGAAATAAAAAAGATTTCAATCTCAGAGCTAGAGAGATGGCTCAGTGGTTAAGAACACTGGCTGCTCTTGCAGAGGATCTAGGTTCTGTTCTCAACACCCACATGGTGGCTAACAACTGTCTATAACTCCAGTTCCAGGGGATCTGATGCCTCCTTCTGACCTCCACAGGCATTGCATGACATGAGTGCACATACATACAGGCAATGCACTCATAAACATAAAATAAAAAGTAATAATTTTAAAAATTTCAATATTAAAATAAATGGATTTTTTTTCCTTGACCATATTCAAGTCTCACTTTTTTCTCTTCATAGTAAGGACATGATGTTGAACCCGTCAAGACAATGGAAAGCAAAGGTATACACACTGCCCATAGAAACTGGTTGATTTTGTGTAGCCAACACAGAGGACAGGGTTGGTAAGGTAGTGACACTCATGGTCAACACAAGGCAATCACTTCTCATTTGCCTCAGTACCCTCAGTTCCTGGCTGGTGGAGCCTGAGGAAGGTCTGGGATGCTTGCAGTAAAGATAGCCGAGACGAATTTAGAAATGGTGGCCTCAGGGTTCTCCTGTCAACTGTCATTGTTGGTGTCTAATTTTGGTGAATCATGAATGTTCATGATGAGAAAATCCATTGTTTTTCTGGTCTCTAAGAAAACCCAACTAAGTTCTAGTGAACTCATGCTATTTCAAGTTATTTTATTTCTATGTGAAAGATAAATTCAGTGGATGATAGTTCATGTTTGGATTTCAGTACCAAAAGATAGAAACAAACAGATAAACAAAAATCACTCCAGTAACAACACACAACAACACAAACCAAAGAAACAAATAAATCAGGAGAGTGATTTTTCCCTTTCCAAAAGAATTCTCTATTGAATGATTTATAATATATTGTCTTAGCCAACAGGATCTTCTATTGTACTTAATGCACTATCCTCTTTACAAAAATTGGGTAAACGTGGTGTTTTGAAAACTCTTGCATATCATAAACTCTTGTATTTAATGCGGAAGAGGCAGGGCTTTAAAAGGCAGCAAGTCTGACTGGTGGTCTACTTCAAACTCCCTTCCCGGTTTTAAATGAAATCATTGGCCCCACTTACCTTTCTCAATTTTTATTTTCCCATTAGGATAGAACATGGCTCAGATGGATGTGCTGGAGGAAATGCACCAGGAAATCCCAGGCAGGGCACAATCAGTCACCACTAATGCTCACAAGAATCAAGGACACTTGAAGAAATACAGCTTCTTATAGATGGACAATAAAGTTGAATTCATGAAGCAGTTCCTTCTCCATGGATGAGTTCTTGGAGCTAAAGCACTAGAATTGCATGCTGATTGTGAGTGTCAGGCTTCCACAGTGCAGTTAGCACACTTTAAGGAACAGGTATTGAATTTTAGCTGATTCTAGCATCATCTTTTTCAACTCCAAGGACAGCTGTTAAATCATAAAATATTTTGAGGTATAAAGCTCTTGCCTTGGGGAGATTTTTTTTTCTTTAAAGTCAACATTTATGAAATGTTATGTGAAGGAAGTGATACTTTTAAAAAAAGAAGCAGATACTTAGCTTCAAGTTGGTATTAAACCTTTAAAAAAATCAATGATAAATGTAATAAAATGGAGTTTGATATTTAAGGAGCATTTGCTTAACCGTATAACCTGTAGGTAGAGTAATTTGAATCTGATTGTGAAAGGAAATTATAATAACACAAATCATTTGATGAAACCATCCTCATAGCATCCTAATTTAACGCAAATAATAAGTATTTTAATGGGTTTTCCTGTGTGCTTATTTTTAGTTGTGTATTCTGTAAGTTACTAGAGTTGCTTTCATGCATGTGAAATGCGATTCTCTTCTTATAAAAACTTGACACAATGATTATCCATTTGCTTTGACTGCATTAGTGTGTTCATTAATACAACTGAAACATGTAGCTTACCCTAAGTTTTCACAGACTCATTTCTAATTAACTGCTGGCATTTTCTCACATTACACATTGGTATAACTGAGGGAGGCTATTTATTGGTGCAGTGAGTTATGCAGAGGGGAAGAGTTTTCAACCCATTCAGTACTGATGGGAGGATGGGGACATAGTCAGTTCTGAGTGGGATGAGGGACAGCCAGGCTGCACTAGGAAACAGCCATCTAAGTCTACAGCTTTAACACTGACTTGAAGTGTCCAGAACACATGTATATGGGCATCAGTGATATGCACTCCCGAAAGAGGAGTCAGATCCAAGAGACAGTTGAGGTAACTCATCCCCAACTGGTCTCCAAACTACAAATCAAAGGGATTCATAATCACTTAAGTATAGTCTGGGTATTTCCAGGATGTTTTTAAGGGTTGACAGTAATGTTGTAGTGGAAAGGTCTGGAAGGAGAAAACAGGTTCTGATTTTTCTTAGCCCCTGTCATCTGATATGAACAGGTTAATCTGAGGGTATTTCCTCACAGGCCTTGTAAGAGAGGTTCCTCACCCCTCTATTATGTGAGGAAACGGTGAGTAGGTACGGTATGTGAGCTAGGAAATGGGTCTTCCTTAGACACTGAATTTGTTTGCATCTCGAACATGGACTCTTCAGTCTCCAGAACTGTAAGAAATAAATTTATGGTGTTTATACACCATGTGGTAAGTGATAGTTTGTGATAGTAGCCTGAATGGACTCAGGAGATAAATGGAGTGGAATTTTCCTTAGGTGTAGACAGGTCAGTTTCTACAGGGTCCCCATACCTCTATGCTTATGGGGAGAGGTCTGTGGGGCTCCCATGTGTGTCAAAATGGAGCTCTGCATTCAAGGGGAACTACAGCAGACTCTTCTGGGGCTCAGCCCAGTGAAAGCTTAGAAGTTGAAAGACTTATGTAAAATGCCATAGAAAGCAAGAGCTTAGGTGAATAAGTAGAGGTAGGACATCTCCTTTTGGAGGAAGAAACTTGGAAGCCCTTGGGGCTAGGTAGGTAGGCCAGACCTGGAAGATAGAGAAATGAATCTTCAATGTGACATAGCCGGGTATTCCAACTGTTTAAAAAATAATCTGGGCTGGAGAGATAGCTCAGTGCTCTTAAGCATCGGCTGCTCTTGCAGAGGACTTGGGTTTGGTTTCCAACACCCATATGGTGGCTAACAACTGTCTGTAACTCCAGTTCCGGGGGATCCAACACCCTCTTCTGACCTCTTTGGGCATTATACAACATGGGTATACTTACATACATGCAGGTAATGCATTCATACACATAAAAAAATAAAAATAATAAATAAAATTATTCTTTGAAAATTTTATACATGTAAACAATGCATTTTGATCATATCCACCTCCAACCCCTGCTCCCCCAGGACCCCCCAAAATGTCCCCCTTGATCCTTTGTGCCCCCCCCCCACGCCTTTTTTGTAACACATTTGAGTACAATTGGTGATGCTTGTTGGAATCTTGGCTAATCTTATCAATTTGATCTTGTGCAAGTCTTCTATAGGTAACCAGAGCTGCAGTGAGTTCATAAGTGCAATGGCATGACATGCCCAGAAGACAGATGCCCTAGTTTGCTTCCTGTCACTGTTGGTAAACAATACGATCAAAAGCAACTTAGGGAGGAAAGTGTTTATTTCGCCTTATACTTCCAGTTCACA
This sequence comes from Nannospalax galili, assembly GCF_000622305.1. Classification (NCBI taxonomy): domain Eukaryota; kingdom Metazoa; phylum Chordata; class Mammalia; order Rodentia; family Spalacidae; genus Nannospalax; species Nannospalax galili. The sequence goes on along the minus strand of NW_008357637.1, from coordinate 3,631,474 downwards.
ATCCATCATTGAGGGAAGTCAGGACAAGAACTTGTGCAGGATCTGGAGGTAGGAACTAAAGCAAAGACCATGGAAGAATGTTGCTTACTGGCTTGCTTAGCTAGTTTTCTTGTACAGTCTGAACTGTCTGGAATTGACACTGCCCATAGTGGGATGAGCCCTCTTATATCAATTAGCAATTAAGAAAACACCTCACAGACATGCCCACAGACCAATCTGATGATGGAAATTCCTCAGTTGAAGTTCCCTCTTCCCAGGTGTGTCAAGTTGGCAACCAAGATTAGCTATCACAACAGCATTTCACAGTAAAGGGACTAAAAGGCTGCAAGGGCCATATAAGGTTTAGACAACATGGCATCCATGTGGATATCTAGAATAAGTCAGCTAAGAGGCTGGATATCTAGGGAACCATGAGTTAGTAACAAATATGACCATAATAGAATGCATTATATAACCATTTCTGGCAAAATGCCACTCTTGAGTGATTATGTATAAATATATCCTTGATACCAAGGGCAAGTGCCTTTACCCAGAGTGAATAAAGTATATTGCATCTGCCTGCACTACTCAAATGTACTTTAATTTCCTGGCCCTACATGATTCTCTTTCCCTGGCTCAGAGCTTAGACCTGACATACAACACTCCTCTCCATCCTTTAGCTCTCACATTCTTCCTGTTCCCTCTTCCACAACATTCCCTGAGCCTTGGAATGGGATGTTGATACAGATGTCCCATTTAGGGCTGAGGACTCAATAGTCACTTATTTTCAGCACTTTAACCATTTTTTGAATCTCTTGCATTAACTGTTGCCCACTGCAGAGAGAAGCTTTTCTGGCTAGGGTTGATGGTAGCAGTAATCTATGAGTATAAACATTGATATTTAGAAGGCAGTTTGACAGCATATTTGCTTAGCAAAACAACAGTAGTGAGTTCTTTGCTAGGTCCTTTGACACCTCTAGCTATGGGATTTTGACCAAGTTTATAGTACCAGATGTGAATTCCTTTCTGTAGACCACACCGCAAATCCAATCAGAATATAGTTGACTATTCTTATAATAGTTATGCCACTACTGCACCAGTGGGCACATCTTGCCTGGCAGGTAGTAATTGTAGACCATAGGCTTCACCACTGGGTAACATCATTGATGGCTTTTCTCCCTTAGCAGACTGCATAGCACCTTCTGACTCTATAAAACAAGCCAGAAAGGAGGAAGTGTTCAGGTCAGTTTGAGCTTGATTTCTCTATGTCCTGTAACCAAAGTGTGTTGTCTTTTCAGAAAGAAGGTCTTACTAGCTAGTTATCCAGTGCTTCTGGACAACCAAGACCAATGGCAGTATCCTGTGTTTTGGGGAGGCCTCTGGGGCCTCCCTGACCAATAACTCATAGAGAGGTATCCCACTCCTGGTATTGAGATTTTCATTTAATAACCCACGTCCTCTGGGGGCAAGCATTGTCCATCAATGCAGAGTACCTCTGTTCAAACTCTTAAAAAAATTACATTGGCAGGGAAGCCAGGAGGAGTTGAAAGAGGTATAGGTAAGGAGTAGAAATAATGGAAATAAAGTATTCATGTATGAAAGTCTCAAAAATGTAAATTAAACAATTATATTTTTTATTATCTTGCAAAGTACTGTATTTCCATAAGAGTTTTTCACACACCCTTAGTTTTGGTTAACCCACCCTGACCCCATCTCTCCTTAAACCTTTAACCTTCAGAATTTCCCCCTTCTACTTTCATGTCATGTGTACTGTGCTGATTAGCTTTTGCCAACTCAACACAAAGTGGAGACACCTGGAAATAAGGGACCTCTACTGAGGAACTTCCTCTATCAGATAGGTCTGTGGACTTGTCTATGTGGCATTTTCTTGATTGCTGGTTGATATAGGAGGGATCCCCTTACTGTGGGTGATGCCGTATCTGAGCAGATGGGCCTCGGCTGTATAAGAAAAGTAATTGAGCAGGCCAGTGGGGAGCAAGCCAGTAAGCAGCATTCCTCTATGGTCTCCTCTTCAGTTCTTGTCTCCAGATTCTTGCCTTGAGGTTCTGCCCTGACTTTCCAAATGATGGAATGCAATCCAAATAAATCCTTTTCTTCTCAAGTTGCTTTTGGTCAGAATCTTTATCACAGCAACAGAAAATTAACTGAAACATGTGCCAACTACTTGTTTTTGATGGTCCTGGTGGTACATATCTTTAATCCTAGCATTCAGGATGCTGAGGCAGAAGGATTGCCTTGAGTAGCATGCTAGCCAGAGTTATAGAATAAGACAAATGAATAAACAAATAAATAAAATAAAAAGCATCATTGCTTTGTTTTATAACCTTATGGAGGTTGTTTAGTGGTTTGAAAGTGATCACATGCTTCAAGTAGAGTTGGTGCTCAATTACAGCTCTTGGTTGAACACAGTAGTTAGTATCAGAGTGGAAGTCTTGATCCAGAGTGCCTACACTAAGCCCCAGATGTAGAGCCATTGATATAGGAGGGTTCACTTAGAAGAGGTTTTCCTAGAAGAAATGAAACCAGGTCGTAATCCACATTGGTCTCTAGGCTTCTCAAACTTCTATACTCAGGGGAATCACCTGAGGCTCTTATTCAAAGGCAGCAGAATCACTTATGGATCTTGTTCAAAGGCAGACTCTGGCTCAGTAGCTCTTCAGTGGAGCCAGAGAATCTCCAGGTCCAAGGAGTCCCCAAATGTTGACTGTTCGTAGCCCTTGCTTTTTTCAAGCACTTTTTTCACTTTTAAGTGTTTTACCTGCAAGAACTCTATATGAAAACACACCATTATAAGCTGGATTCTCACCAGTATTTCTGGCACACGTGAAGCTGAGGCAGAAGGATTTCCATGAGTTCAGGGCCAGCCTGGGCTATATAGTGAGTTCCAGGGATATATATATATATCATGTGCCATATATATATATATGGCAAAGCCCTGCCTCAAACATAAAACAACCAAACCAAACAACAACAGCAACAAAAATCCCCCATGTTCGATCCAGGTGGCTCTGAGGGAATGAGATGGGATCTTTTTCAATGTATGGAGGTCATGGCACAAGAGAGCTGAGGGTACCTGGGAGGCGGGGCATTTGGGCCAGGGAGACGGGAGTGACTGATGCCTGTCAAAAGGAAAGGTGCTAGGTTTGAGTTGAGCTGCTGGTGGAAGAAAACCAAAGAGTTGTACAAGGCAAATTGCATCTAATTCCCTATTGTGTTTAGTCCCTAATTGGGACTCCATAGAACAACACAAGCCCCATATCTTTTTTAACACTTTCCAAGAGGATCTACTGTAAAACTTCAGTGTTTCTGAATTTAATTCATTACAGGCTCCTATACTTAATGAAATTACAACAATTCAACCAATGATATAATTACCATAAATACTGCTTTAATATAATTATGTGTAACTCACTGGAACATGCTATTGCATTCTATAATATAATTATGACATATGTTGCTATAAAATTCCTTATTGAAGGCATGCAATGAATGTAGTTAACATGTTAATCAGGTGTTAGGTTTCCATCCGACAATGTCCCAATTTAACAAAATGACAAGATGGTGAATATATTTTTCAGACAGCTAGGTGTGGTGGATAGGACCAAAGTGAGGGAGATTATGGTCAGTGTTTTTCAAAATGAGGCCTGTGGATGACCTGCCTTAGAATCCCTGAGGGTAGTTTAAATGCAGCTACCGTCCCATGTGCATTGGTTTTTATTTTGCCTTGTGGACGATTTTTTTTTTTTTTAGACTAAACCACCAAAATCAAGATGGGTATTGTTTTTTCTTAAGGATTATAGTATACAATTTGTAAAAGCATTTCAAGAGCGATATTCCAAAGAGAAGCCTTCTGTTTTGTCAGGTTTGTCTGCACTAGACCCCATTGGGACCACCTTAACGTGGTTCTATCTGCTTCTTTGCTTGATGGGAGAACTGCAGGGCCCTTCCAAGGGTGGGTGACTACTTCTACAACTGGCTTGTCAAACCCTTAGGAAGCTGATTTATTTTGTTTTGGGACTGGGTTTCACGTAGCCCAGGTTAGCCTTAAACTCGGTATGTAGCTGTGGATGACCTTGAACTTCATATCCTCTTGCCTTCTTTTCCCAAATGCAGGGATTACAGGCATGTGTTACTATGCCTGGTGTATGCTGTGCCAGGGCTTGAACCCAGGGCTTCATGCATGCTAGGCAAGTCCTCTAGCAAGAGCTATATTCTTAGTCCTCAGAAGTTAAGTTTTGGGAGGAATATCCTATTCTGGCATGCAAGTGTTACTTTCTTTTCTTTTTAAACTAAAATGAGCTGGAGGAACCATTTATTGCTTGGTCATCGACTGATGTCCAGGTACAAAAAGATGGCTGGCTCCACTCAGTATTGATGAGGATGAGGCTTATTCCAGCAACATGGAAATTGGAAGTTTTTCTCTCTCCTTTGTACCCTATAGCATGATCAGAATAAAAACAAAACAAAACAAAATAAAACAAAGCAAAACACCCCCCACAACAATTCAAGTACTAAAATGGCAGCTAATACTAAGTAGTACCTGTTATCCTCAAGAAAATCCAATTTTCATGAATTCCACTTTACATATGGGGAAACTGAGTTTGGAGACGTTCTTTTCTTACCTTGGGGAGCTCGTGGAAAGTCAGCAGCAACCCCACGGGGACCTAGGATTCCAGCTGTGAGAGAATACAGAAGGGAAAAATCTTTGTACCATAGTATTCGGAGTGCTGTTGACATTCTTATATCTGGAACATGAAGATTTTTATCAAGAAATTCTTAATTAACATTTAATTACTGACCAATTATAAGATGTAGTTTGCAGAAAAAAGAAAACGATGTCAGGGCTTTGTATCTGCTCCCCAGGCTGATGGAGGGTAGGCAGGTACAATACTTGTGTCGGGAATCTGTTGTTTGGCTTTAGAGAAATTTGTAGACCTACAAGAGATGAAAACCAGAGACCTTTCAAAGTATGATTGCGTACTTTTCGATCTCAATCTTTCAAGTAGTCTAATACTTCCTGGGACAAATAGAGTTTACTATAGAAATGTTTTCTTTGAAGATGCAATTTAAAGACAGCTTTCTTGTGCTCTCATTTGTGAATGCATTGTCAACAAATTGCACATATTCATTCAACTTGTCCAAATAAAAGTCCAATAAGGCTCCGAAATAGATTTCTCAGCAATCTGACTTTCTGATGTAGGGAGGACAGTAAAGAGCTATGGCTTCATTCACTTTTCTTGGTTAAAAATTCTGTCAAATGAGGTGGCATGAGGAAACTCTTGGGGCAACAGACTCAACTGTTACTTTGGTTGTGGTGATGACTCCATGGCTGTATACATATATAAAAACATGAAATTGCATATTTTAAATAAGTGAAACTATTGCATGTCAAACCAGCAAAGCCATAAAACCAATGGACAAAAACCAAACTGAATCAAACTAGTCCAATTTATGGAAGTTGAGACAGGGTCTCCCTATGAAGCCCAGGCTAGCCTCAAACTCCTGCCCCTGCTTCTCTCAAGTACTGGGAATGCAGGTTTGTTCTACGATGTACACAAACACACACACACTCTCTCTCTCTCTCTCTCTCTCTCTCTCTCTCTCTCTGTGTGTGTGTGTGTACATGTGTTTTAAACATATGTGCATGCTTATGCATGTACATTTGGAGGCCAGAAATCGACATTAGGTGTCTTCTTCTATTGCACTCCTCCTTGTTTTTTGAAACAGGATCTTTCTTTGGCCTAGAGCTCACCCATACGCTAAGCTGGCTGGTCACTGAACTCCTGGGATCCCCCTGTCTCTGTCTCCTAGCACTGGGATTTCACGCATGTGCCATCATGCCTGACTTTTTACCTGGGTGCTGGGGATCCTAACTCAGGTCCTCACTGAGCCATCTCCCCAGCACCCCACCCTTAATGTGTGTGTTTATGTGTATTCATGTGTGTGTAGATACACATGTGTAGTGCACAGGCGTATGTGTGGAGGCCAGAGAGCATCCTTAGGTGTCATCCTCAGGAACACTGTTTACTTCATTTGAGCTCATTGACCTGGAACTCATCGAGATTAGGCTAGACCAGCTGGCCAGTGAGTCCCAAAGTTTGTCCTGCCTCCATCTCCTTCAACTTGGATTACAAGCACCATGTGCTACCACATCTGCCATTTTCACATGGGTTCTGGGCTCAAACTCAGGTCCTTGTGCTTGTAAGGCAAGTGCTTTACAAGCTGAGCCATCCCTGTAGGCCACACATGAGTTTTTTGTTATTTCCTTGAATTACACAAATTATATCCCAAAATGATCAAAGAAGAATCTACTAGAAAAATGTAACTTACTTTGAACGAACCTTATTATTATATAGTAGTAAATGCAACAGAACTTGATAATCAGGCATTTTGTAGAACATGAGGACTCACAAGGGTCCTAGGTCCAAGTACAGTTCTTGATCTGAGGATACTTGCCTTCAAGTGAGTCCTCCTTCTGGCAGCTGCTGACTTACCCAGATCCTGAAATAGCTGTGTAAAACTGCAGTCAACCTGAGAATCTATAAGCTCAGCAATAGGCTCACCGTGTCCTTGAGAAGAGAGACTGTTGTTCTCTGGGAAGATGAATGTTCTTTACTATAGAATGTTCTGTCTGTATTTCTACTCCCAAGACTAAAGACTCCACATAGTTCTTCAACATTGAGGAAAAGTTTTGGTATGAAAGGTATTCAGTGAGTCTAGCTTTCAACTGAGTAAGGCAGTAATGAGAATTTGAGGTCAAAATGGGCTAGGCAGCTTTTAGGCAAAAAGACCCCAAAGAAAAGTTACCAGTTTCTTTCTTGGCTAAAATCTGGAAATGTCCTTGGGCCTCTTGGGAGCTTTATTCTTGCCAGAAGCTAGAGATGCCCAAGTGTTTGGGGGGTTTTGATGTATTATCTGGTTCCTAAGTGATGTTAGGATTACCTCTTCAGAGGGGGAAATGTTTGAACATCATTAAAGGCACATTAATGGAAAACTCATGGTTAAGAGAATAGAATCACTGGCCTGGGTAGAGACCTAACATTACAGTTGGGTCATTCAAGCACTTGGCCAAGGTACCATGCCTCAGGAAGGAGGGACTACTCATAGGAAGGAAGGTTCACCTTCAACCCTACTAAAGAGGTAGGTAGAATAACTGATCCCTTAGTGAGATGCAATACTTTTCTTTCCCAGAATTCCCATCCCCAGTGCAGTCCCTATAAACCCAGCAGCCATGAGGGTTTAGCTGGGTCTGCCCATCCTGCTGAGTCCTAACTTAGGAAGTTCCAATCTCCCCACCCCCGATGCCTTTGTCTTTCTTTCAGATGTGAGACAGGTGCTTTTTCTGATACTTTGGGCTTTTTTCTCTAAAGACCCCCTCCCTGCCATGTGGCTGCCTGATGCCATGTGTCTGACTTCCATGCCAGTAACTCAAACAGCACGCCTTTTTTCCTTCTCCCCTCTATTCTCCTCCTCTGGAAGTTACTGAGATTAACAGCTTGCCTGCCCTGGGGTGTTTTTATTTTAAATTCTAATAAGATTGTCTTCAAGCCTCTGTTTGAGTCTGCTCTTAAACTCTTTTTATTAATGAAACTAAGAACTCCCAAAGAGGACCATGATTCCCCCAGTATCATCTGGATTCCGTGAAGGGATCCCAAAATTCTAGTAACAGCAAGATCTGAAGGACAGTGATTTGTAACTTATAATACACCTTCATTTTCAAATGATCATATCCAATGGAAAAGCACTTTATTTTCAAGGGTTAGATGTGCCAGTTATTAAAGTACTAGTTATAAGGCCATCAAGATCACTTAGTAGGTTAAGGAGCTTGCTATGAAGTCTGATGACCAGAGTGCAATCCCTGGAATCCACATAGTGGAAGGAGAAAACTGCCTCCCTCAAATTGTTCTCTGATCTTCACACAAATGCTGTGGTACATTCATCCCCTCAGACACACACACACACACACACACACACACACACACACACACACACCCCTAACAAAAATATTTAAAAATTAAAATACTACTGATATGCTATGTGTGGCAGTACATGCCTTAAATCCGAACACTCAGAGGCAGAACCAAGTGGATCTCTATGAAATTGAGGCCAATCTGATCTATAGAGTGATAGATAAATCTATAGAGTTCTAGGCTAGTTGGGGCTACAGGGAGTTCCTGTCTCAAAAACAGAACAGAACAAAACAAAAAACACCAAATAATTTAATAATATGGAGGATTGAGTGGCTTTTGAAGGGGAAGAGATTGGGTTAATTAGTGAGGATGGATAGATAGATAGATAGATAGATAGATAGATAGATAGATAGATGATAGATAATAGTGATACACTTTCCAGTACATGAACAAAGCTCTTATTCTTTCCCATGATCTAACTCTCAGGTTTTTTTGTTGGGGAGGGTAGTTGTAGGAATGACTTTTACGATATAGACATAATCTAGACTAAAGACTTTTGCCTACCTTGCAACCAAAAAGTTACTGGTTATAATGTAAAGAAGCTCACTTAGCCCTATGCTCTTCTTGTGACCTGGGCATTTGACCTTAATCCTTCAGGCCCTCCTCCTTGTTCTCCACCCAAGATAATGTATAAGTGTATGTATGCTTACATGTCAAAGCACTGAAAGCAGTGTGCTTATCTCATTGAAGACAAAGACAGAAACTGAGAAAGCCTGTTTGTAGCTCTGTGTGTAATATTCTAGGCCTAAGGGTCAAGAGCATTCCTGATAAGATAAGAGTGGGCCCTAGCTTCTACTTCCCCATTTCATGCTAGGGATACTGTTTCAATAAAAGAATGGTGAAAGCCTGGCTTAGGAACACAGTCCTGAGAGATATCTGAAGGAATGAGTGCTCAGTAGTTTGAGTCTGCCTTATGAATGTTAAGAGTCATGATGTTTCTTTTTTAAGCACCAGAATAATGTGGCTTAGAAGCTCCATAGATAGTGACTTTTGCTCCTACTTCTAAATCTCAGAAAAGAAAACCAATCTGAATTTGGAGAAAGAGGAAAAAGAACAAAGACTTCTTGTATGCCTTTTAGAAGTGATTTCTTCATTTTAGCCCAAGTCACAAATTAGACACTACAATGGTAATCATGTTGCCATGGCAGAATTCCCAGGCACTTAGAACTAGGATCTGATAACTTCCTGCTCTTCTGGAATATATACCCACTTGTTACCTTCAGCTTCTTGATTGGCAATGGGATGGAACTACTTTTCAGAGGAAATGAACCTCCAACCCCCAACCCCTCCAGCCTTACCCTTCACGCCAGGGCTCAGATCAGAGTTTACCACATATTTCCCTAAACTAGACTTATTCATATATATATATTCACATATATATATATATTCTTTTAGGGACACTTTCCACTTAGACCTTTCTGGGTTGGTACCATAGCTAACTCAGGGTCTTCACTGTGTCCTTATAATCACCAAGGAGGGGATCTGGGCTATAATTCCCTGATAGATCAGCCTCAAGTCTAACTTCCTAAGCAGACACAAAAGACACAAGCACCTCACAGGTCCTAGGTGCTCTAAGTCTGGGTCATGGGACAGCTACATTGAGACTCCAAAGGAAAAGAGTCCTGCCAAGAAGCCCAACTGACAATGAATGGGTTACTCAACCTGAAGCCTGAAGCCTGGAACGGGGAGTTACTTTTCCTTGCAGTCTTCCTGAGAATGATGGTTAAGCTTAAGTGTCATATTTACACAACTAAACGTGCTCCTTAAAATGGTCCCACCTGAATAAATGGAAGGCCTTTCATTAAAAAAAATCCTATTCTCCTTTCTTGAATGCTAGCAAGTTAGTACTTTTTAAAAAATTAAGGTACCAGAGTAGGGCCCTAATTAGTGCAAACATCTAGCTCACTTCATAATTAAAGGCTGTTTTGCTTGTAATAAAATATCAGAGGGCACATGCCAGCAGCTAGTGATTCTGCTGACTCAGGCTGCCCTCAGAGGGCTCTCCTTTTCTCTCTCCCTCTCCTTGCTTCAGATTTTGAAATTATTTTTATTTTTAAAAATAAAATAAGACAAAATGAAACATCAAAAAAGTCCATTCCTTTGGAAATAGTGACATTTTAGCCACTGTGCTTTTGAAAGACAGGTGAATATTTGAAGAGGAGAGGACTTGGGCTGTCTAGTGATGAGAAAGCATGACAGGTTGGTGTGCAAGATGGAAAAACGTTTGCGTCTATGGGTGCATGATCGAATGCACAGATCTATGTCTAAAGAAGTAAGTATCAAATTTGCCAAGCACATTTCTTTTTCTGTATTAAAGAAAGAGTCATTAAAGAAATATATTTTCAGGGAAAACAAAAAAATATTTGGGATCCTCTAGGAAAAGAACTTTATAACTTCAGTATCACAGTAATAGGGAAAGTTAAGGGGACGTGGGAAGGGAAAGAGCCCTCATGACTATGGAGTCTGATTGAAATCTCTTACCAGCTGAGAAGCAAGAATTCTAGCTCAACTAAGAAAATTTGCTGTGAAGCTTGCTTACACACAATAACATTGACATAGAGACATCATTCCTTTTATGTAGAGACATTTCAAATAATAATATGAGCATAAGAAAGAACCTTGCCAAAGAGTTTTGGGTTGGGGCCTTGAATTGCCAGGGAGTTTAGGGCTGGAGTCTTGAAATGAGCAACTCCATTTCTTATCTTTGATAACCAGTTCTGTCTTGACCAGAAGGCAGATGTATACCTTGGTTCTATTTGCAGCTCTGCCCTGGCTAGAGGCCAGAAATAACAAAAATGTTTAGGGACACCAGTTCATGCTCTGATTTCTTCTTATTTAAAAATATTTTATGTGTATATTGCCTGTATGTAGGTAGGTGCACCTGTGTCACGCAATGTGTGCAGAGGTCAGAAGGCATCGGGTCCCCTGGAAGTGGAGTTATAGACAATTGTTAGCCACCATGTGGATGCTGGGAATTGAACCTGGGTCCTCTGTAAGAGTGGCCAGTGCTTTTAACCACTGAGCTATCTCTCTAGTCCCCTGATTTCTTGTTTTTATCTTTCTTCCCATTTATATAGCAGCTTCAATGAGCACAGCTGTGTGAAAGCTCTGCATGATGAAGATAGATCCCTAGAAGATGCGTCTGAAACTCGAGTCTAGGTGCTGTGGTGGAGAGGTGCATGAACATGTGGGAGGAACTGGACTGTCAAGCTCACCCCCATGTACAACCAGTACATTATTAACCCTTAGAGTGGCAACCTTTTCTTGGGCCCCTTTTCTGCTATCCATGAGCTCTGTCTGCTTCTTTTCTCTTAAACTCTCACTTAATAATAAAACACCTTTCTGAAACTCACCCTTCTGTTGCCCATGAAGTCACTCTTCAAGTTCATGACAAAAAGGGCCTGAAAGCCACTGGTGTGGGATGGCTTTGGTGGTCATTGATTGATCAGTGCCCTAGCTCCCCAAGTTATTGCTCACTTGAAGTGAAAAAACTTTGGTTACACTCAAGGTGTTGTGGCCATCAGGCAGTCAAGAGACCAAACATTCAATCAGAAGGTTGGAAAACTCAGGTTGTATTCATGCTAGCTGTCCCAGAGGAGCTCATATTCTGAACTTCTGGCCCTGAGTTGTAGAAATCCACCACTGGTGGGTTTAAATGGTGGTCATGTGACTTCTGAGACAGAGGTTTATGTGCACTGAGTCCATTGAAGAATTCCTTCTGAGGTTAAGTCTGTTTACAGAAGCAGATACTTTGGGCAGGGATTGCTGCATTCTTGACAATGGAATTTATTGCAGGCTCCCTAGTAACCAGGACAATTGCAAATAGGTGTTCTAGCAGCTAGCTTTCATTTCTTGAGATCCTTGTGGTCCTTTTGTTCTCCTAGCAAACATCTATTACAAAGGTCATTACAAGTTAACTACTGTGTCATAAAGTATGTGATATCTATAAAACAATATTAAATACACGCTAGGTGTGCTGGATAGCTTTAGTGTCAACTTGACACACCTGGGTTGAGGGAGCCTCAATCGGGGAATTGCCTCTATTGGACTGGCCTGTGGCCATGTCTGAAGGGCATCTTCTTGATGAGTGATGTGGGAGGGCCCAGCCCACTGTGGGTGGTGCCACCCCTGGGCAGGTGGGCCTGTGTTGCATAAGAAAGCAGGCTGAGCAGGGGCCAGGGGAGCAAGCCAGTAAGCAGCACTCCTCCATGGCCTGTGGTCCAGCTCCTGCCTCCAGGTTCCTGCCCTGGGTTCCTACCTTGGGCTCCCTGATAACCTGTGACCCGGGAGATGTAAGATAAAATAAACCCTTTCCTCCCCGAGTTGGTTGTGGTCAAAGTGTTTTGTCACAGCAATGGAGAGACAAACTAGGACAGAAATAGTAACATTAAATCTCATGGGTATGTATTTTTCCTCTTTAAAAAGACCTTTTCACCTACAATACAAATGTTAAAATAGCAACAAACTATGCTTAAGATACATGACCTTTGAGTATGGTTTTACTCTTTTCCTGATATAAACCTGTGAAAATAATTTTAAAATGGCCTCTAAAGGAAATTTGAGGACAATTTTATCAAAGTTTAACAGTAAAACCCCAGGGTAGCAGGCTATAAATCTTGTTAGTTTCCTAGAGGAAGATGAAGAAAAAGAGAAAATTATGCTATTTGAGTTAAGCCAGTGTGGAGGTCAGTCATGTGGTAGACAGGCAGGGACATGGCTAGGAGGTGTTACATAAAGAATAAAGTCCAAAGTGTTAGGAAAAGCATGCTTACAACAGTGACAGAAAGAAGAAAAGGAAAAGTTATGCTTTTTGGATAAGTCAAGAAAGTGGGCAGACTTTGAAGTTGTGTGGTAGTGGCTCTGTGAGCAACTGCACAGGGAGCAGAGATTCTGGAAAGGAAGAGAACATTATCTCATTAAGGGGATAATTACTTCTCTCATCACCTTAGAATAGTTTAAGGCAAATCAGCGTCTCTGACGTGGTCCCTTAGCCAAGTCATGGACTCCACCCAAATGGATTAACTCTTGGGAGAGGAAACAGTGGCATGCCTTCACACAAAGGTAGTTTCTATTCTTTTGGATAGGAGGCAACAGCTTTCCTTTAATGGACATTCATTGCTACTGTAGCACTAATTCCCTTGTTCAACCCTTGTGACTATGGTTTTACTTTGTCAGATTATAATGGTATCCAAAGCATCTAACAGTTCAGAGATGGGGAGGGGGAGAGAGAGAATATCCTTAGAAATTATGAGAGTTAATATCAGAAGCTGTCAAAATGGTATATGTGGCTATGGTGCTACTGTCCCCTGAGAAGCCACACCCACACTTGTTTGCATATATGGTCCTTTTCTGTTAGTGTCTATGTTTGTTATGTTAAGACTTTTCCAAATAAGCTCTAACTCTGCTTCATACTGACTTGTCCTGAAATTCTTTTCTGTGGTGAAGAGTCCTGCTTCCGTGGAATGGAGGTCTCTGAAAAGTTCTCCAGGCTGCTTCAGAGGGCACTGTGGAGCTTGTCTCCAGCCCCTGCTCCCCTGCTACTGACACCAAAAAAGGGCAGAGGACACAAATGGCAGCGATGATTTGCTGAAATATAAGAGCGAGGAATCTTTGAAGAATATGAGTTTGCCAGTGACAGTGTTTTCAGTGTTCTCAACTGTTTACTAGATATTTTTATAATCAGACATGTATACGTGATACATGAAAAAAATTTCACCCAAATAACCTCAATTTAGATGAAATCCTGAAATTCCAAGATCCCTCAAGAATCCTACCAGAATCACATAGTTAGCACAAGTGGAAGAAGGTCACTATTCTTGAACCCCATTATATTGTACAAAGTCCCACCGGTTCAGCTTATCCTAAAGTTATGAGAGAAACTTAATATCTGAGTTTTTGTTTTCACATTTTAAATAATGTTTATGAAATCACTTGTGTTATGGAAACATTTATTTAAAAAATGTGTTATTTTTCTTTCATTATCACGTTGCTGTTATTCAAAGGCATTTGAGAATATAACCTTAATTGTTATAATTTGTGAACACTGCATAAGATTCTAAATTATCTGTTCATTTTTTCCTTTTCTCTTTAGAATTTATTTCTTCTTTGGTAATATCGTACATGTATGCAATGTGTGCTAGTCATCTCCACTCTCCCCCTTATTCCCTGGAAACTTCCTGCAACAAATTTCTTTCTTGCTTTCATATCCTCTTTTTTCATATAACTTACCAAGTCCAGGGAGTGCTGCCTACATGCACATGGGTGTGTGCCATCTACTAGAACATGGGCACTGACCAGGGGCTACATACCTTTGAAGAAAAATGATTGCCTCTCCCTGAAGAACCATCAATTGCATGAACTTATATGAGTGAGCCAGCAAACAGCATTCCTCCAAGGTTTCTACCTCAAGTTCTTGCTCTGACTTTCCTCAGTGATGTACTGTGATCTGAAAGTATAAGCCAAGTAAATCCTTTCCTTCCTTAAGTTGCTTTTGGCCATGGTGTTTTCACAGCAACAGAAGAAACTAGAATAATGTCAAACACTTAAAGAATATTTAGCCATTTTTTTAAAAAAATTCTCTGTTTAGTTCCATAGTCTAATTGTTTGTTCTGGTGTTTAGTTTTTTGAGTTCTTTGTGTATTCTAGACACTAATCCTCTGTTGGCTGGATAACTGGCAAAGATTTTATCTCATTCTGTAGTTTACCTCTTCACTTATTTTTTCATATTCAGAAGCCTTTTAATTTCCCAAGATTCCACTTATTGGTCTTTCTCTTTTTCTTTTCTTCCTCCCCTCCCTCCCTCCCTCCCACCTTCCCTCCCTTCCTTCTTTCTTTTTTTCTTCCCTTTTCTTTCTTTCTTTCTTTCTTTCTTTCTTTCTTTCTTTCTTTCTTTCTTTCTTTCTTTCTTTCTTTCTTTCTTTCTTTCTTTCTTTCTTTCTTTCTTTCTTTCTTTCTTTCTTTCTTTCTTTCTTTCTTTCTTTCTTTCTTTCTTTCTTTCTTTCTTTCTTTCTTTCCTTTCTTTCATCTTTTTGAGACAGGGCCTCCCTGTAACCCCAGCTGACCTGGAACTCACTATGTAGACCAGGGTGACCTCAAACTCACAGAGATCTGCCTGCCTCTGCCTCCCAAGTGCTGGGATTAAAGGTGTTCACCACCATGCCTGGCTCTTATTTATTATTTTTGTTTTACGTGTATGAGTGTATTTCCTGGATGTATGTAAGTACACCTGTGTCATGACTGCTCTAGAGGTTAGAAGAGGGTGTCAGATTTCCTGGAACTGAAGTTATGAATGGTTGTTAGCTGCCATGTGGGTGCTGGGAATCAAATCTGGGTCCTCTGCAAGAACAGCCTGTGCGCTTAACTGCTGAGCCATCTTTCCAGCCTCCAATTTTCTTTTTTTGTTGCATCTTTATCTGCTTTTGTTATTAGAGTAATACTAGCTTCAAAAAAGTGTTTAGTGATGCTCCTTCCCTTTCTGTTCTGTGTGATAGTTTAGGAAGCATTAGTGTTAGTTTTTCTTTGACGGTCTGGTAAAATTCACCAGTAAGTCTGTCTGGACCTGAATTCTTTTCAGTTGGGATATTTGCTTCAATCTCACAGCTTGTTATAGCTCTCTTTAAATTGTTTATCTCATCTCAGTTTAATTTTGGTAGGTCATATGCATCTAAAAATCCATCCATTTCTTTTAGATTTTCTAATTTAGTGAAATATGTGTTTTCAAGGTAAGACCTAATGATTTTCTGAATTTCATTGGTATCTGTTGTAATGACTCTTATTTCATCTCTAATTTTATTAATTTGAATATTTCACTCCTTGGTTATTTGCCTAAGTTTTGTCAATCTCATTTATCTTTTCAAAGAACCAACTTTATGTTGATTCTTTGTATTTTAAAAAAATTGTTACTGTTTCCATTTTATTAAATTATGCCCTGATCTTAATGATTTCTTTCCATCTACTGATTTGGGGTTTGGCTTGTTCTTCTTTTTCCAGGGCTCAAAGGCATATCATTAAATTATTTACGGATTGCTCCGATTTCTTAATCTAGACACTTAGAGCTCTAAGCTTCCCAATTAGGACTGCTTTTACTGTTTCCCACAGGTTTTTAGTATGTCGTGTCTTCATTTGCATTTGATTCTAGGAATTTTTAAAATTTCCTCTTGATGTCTTCAAGGACTCATTCATTGTTTTTTTTTCCCACAGTCATACTTTTTTAAAAGTAATTTTTATTTTTTACTTTTGGGAATTTCATACATGAGTATTATTTCTGCATTATTTTCATCCCTCCCAGTTTTCCTAACTCCTCCCCTGTCCCCCCACTCCCTCTCAATTTTTTGTCTTCTTCTCTGATTATTGTTGTTACACACACACACACACACACACACACACACACACACACACACTGAGTCCATTTAGGGCTGCTAGTGTGGATCTGTGTTTAGGGCTTCCCACTTGCGATTAGATAACCTCTTAGGAAGCTAATCTCTAGAGAGAACTGATTCTCCCTCCCTCAGCATGGATTGCCTGCAGCTCTTCATCTTGAAGAGGATCCTGGTGAAATTTCCCCCATCCACTTTGACGTGTCAACTGGTTTTGTCATTAAGCAGATCTCTCATCCATCATTTAATTGTGTGCTGCTTCATCTCCATGAGTTTGTCTCTAGGGCTTCTCTTGCTGTTGATTTGTGGCCTTATTCCATTGTCATCAGATCAAATACGAAGAATTGCTTCAATTTTCCTGTATTTGTTGAGTTGCTTTGTGTTGTAATATATTATCTATTTTAGCAGTCTGGGTCTTATTATGATATTTCTTTTTCTTTTCATTCCCAGCATTTCAGAATACTTTTTTTTTGAAGTATTTCTATCCCTTTGTTGAGTTCCTTTTTCACATCTTGCATCACTTCCTTACTTCAATCAGCTGTTTGTGTTCTCAATCAGGAGTTTATTTTCTTCTTTCATTTCTCTGAACGTTCTTATAATCTTTCTTTTGAGCTCTTTCTGGAAGTTCATTTAACTCACTCTCACTAGAGGACATTAGTGTAGGATTAATTTTTTTCAGGAGTTATGTTGCCTAGTTTTTCATGTTTCTTATGTTACTACATTGGGATTTATACATCTGGAGTTATTTCATTGCTTGGCATTCTTTTTTAATCAGTTATACTCTTTCAGTTGAAGTATTTGCAGTGGGACTTGGATGTGGTCAACTTGAGGTATGTAGCTCAGAAAGTAATGTCTCACTCCTGGAGCTCAGAGTGCCTGATGCAGGCTCTGACTTGTTCCCTGAGTAGAACATTCACTGTGAGAATAACTGCAGCTACAGGGTATGACCACAATGCAGGTACTGTACCGGCCTAGTGACAATAGTGGCCCCTTGGACTCCATAATCATAGTAGGATGAACAACCAAGGATAGTTTAGTGTATACTCAGATCTTAGTAAGATCAAGAGGGAGAGAAATAGTGTGGGTAAGGGTAAGGATGATCAGATCAACTTGGAAAAGAAAAAAATAAAGATGGGTAAAGTATCTGGGAAGGGAAAGTTGGAATACTGTGTGGTTCTACAGATTTAGAAACTGCTAAAATTATGGAAGACAGAGCCTCTTCCCATCCCTACCTCTCTTTGCATCTCTGGGCAGCCCAGTCCCCCAGCTTCCTGGGGCCAGCAGCTTTCCTGGTAAGTTTGGCAGTGCTTACTGTGCCTTGACTCCCCCAACTTCATTGACCCTCCCAGCTCCCCCACCCCATCTCTCTTCCTAGCAGGGACACTGGCACATTTCTTGTCTTGGCAGCCCAGACCTCTGGACTGACCTCTTGGCCCGTACTCCCCACTGCTCCCTGATCCTTTGCATCTAGACCAACTCAATTTCTCCCTCTAGTCCCTAGGAGCCCTTGAAGCCTCTTCCTGTCCCCATCTCCCTTTGCATCTCCAGGCGGCCCAGCCCCCCACCTTCCTGGGGCCAGCAGCTTTCCTGGAGGGATTCAGTCCTTAGGAGAAAGCCTGAGAGCATCCAGTCCTCATCAGACTTGGGCCTCTGTGGGAACTCCTGAGCAGGAAGACTAAATCAATTTGGCCCCTCCAACATAAAATCAAAAGAGAGATCCTGAAGCCTAGACCAACCAGCTTTTCATGCCCAACAAGTATACCACAAAGGAATACAAAGTTTACCAAAAAAAGCAAACCTAAACTCAACAAAGGAAGGCTTGAGTCTCACACAAGAATCAGAAACTACAAAAGAAATCCACATGTAGGTCACAATGAAAAAATAATAACATGAAAAACCTAAATAATATATCCTCACCAAGTACCAACAGTCCTGTAGAGGAGTACAATGAGAACACCCTAGAGATAACACAGGACATGGAACCCAAAAGAACAATTATAAACATGATAAAAGAACTGAGTGAATTTAAAGAACACACAGAGAAATCAAAGAACTGAAAGAAGACAGGGATAAACTGTTGAATGAATTCAGAAAAGAGTTAGAAATAGTGAAAAAACAGGCTGAAATGAAGAAGGAAGTGAAACAATAAGCCAATTAGAAATGACAGGAGAAAGCCTCATCAATAGGATGAATGAAATGGAAACCAGAATATCAAGACTGGAAGATAAAGTGGATAATTAGACCACTCAAGCAAAGATTATGAAAAATGTAAGAAAACACAAGAATAGAATATGCAAGAATTGTGTGACACCATAAAAAGACCAATCTTATGAATCATAGGTATACAGGAAGGAGAAGACTCTCAGGATAATAATATGGACCAGATCTTCAGCAGGATTGTAGAAGAATATGTCCCAAAATTAAAGAAAGACATGCCCATACAAATACAAGAAGCATATAGAACACAAAATAGACAGGACCAGGAAACCCTCCAAGGCATATCATATTACAAACATTAAATGTTCAGAATGAAGAGAGAATACTGAAAGCTGCAAAAGAAAAATAAGTCTCACATGAAGGAAAACCTATGAGACTTTCAGGTGACATTTCAGTTCAAACTATGAAAGCCAGAAGAGGCTGGACCAAGTATTCCCAGCTCCAAATGACCACGGATGCCAACCAAGATTACTTTACCCAGCCAAAATGTCTATTATAGTCGAAGGGGAAAGAAAAATCTTTCACGACATAAATAGCCTGAAAGAATTCATGTCCACAAAACCAGCCCTTCAGAGAGTTCTTGAAGCAATACAAAGAGCTGAAGAAAGAAACATAATAAAGGCATAACTGTGGAAATGCAGTTACACCAAGAATGTGAACAGAAATAAAAATGATAGGAATCAGTACACATCTTTCATTAGTAACTTTAAATATCAATGGACTGAATTCCCCAGTCAAAAGAAATAAAACCCATCTTTTT
Organism: Nannospalax galili; assembly: GCF_000622305.1. Classification (NCBI taxonomy): domain Eukaryota; kingdom Metazoa; phylum Chordata; class Mammalia; order Rodentia; family Spalacidae; genus Nannospalax; species Nannospalax galili. The sequence goes on along the minus strand of NW_008357637.1, from coordinate 3,612,152 downwards.
GTTGTTTGCAAGAAACTCAACTTACTTTCAAGGACAGGCACTACCTTAAGGTGAAATGATGGAAAAAAATATAGCAAGTGAATGGTACTAAGAAAAAAGCAGGCATTGCAATTCTAATATCTGACAAAATAGACTTCAAACTAAAACTAATCAGAAGAGATAAAGAGGGCCACTTCATTCTGGTCAAAGGACCAATTGACCAAGAAGATATTACAATCATGAACATATATTCACCAAACTCTGGTGCACCCAACTTCATAAAAACAGTACTACAGGACTTTAAAACCCAGATTAATCCCAACTCATTAATAGTTGGGGACTTCATGGGGCTGGAGAGATGGCTCGGTGGTTAAGAACACTGGTTGTTCATGCAGAAGACCTGGGTTCAAATCCCAGCACCCACATGGCAGCTAACAATGCTCCATAACCCCAGTTCCAGGGGATTCAGTGGCATCTTCTGTCCTCCACGGGCATTGCATGACACAGGTGCACTTACCTACATGCAGGCGATATACTGATATACATAAAATAAAAATAATAAAATATTTAAAAAAATAGTTGGGGACTTCAATACCCCATTGTCTCCATTAGATAGATCAACAGGACAGAGAATTAACAGAGAGACATCTGAATTATACAATACCATACATCAAATGGGCCTAACAGACATCTACATAGCACATGGTAAGTAAAAGTACCAGACTGGTGAAACTAACCTTCTTGGATATTTAACAGCCATACTTTGAGGCCTATACTAATTTGGTCAGAGGGGCTTAAAGGACAGTTTTTGCTCCTTGCCCTCCAAGGTCGACTAAGTTCCAGGGGACTGTGGAGCATCTCTCAAAATGTCCTGTAACTATGGTGAGTCACCTGTCCTCTTGATCAAGGAGGCCATGGAGACCCCACCAGATGGACTTGAACCAGTGTCCAGTCTACAAAGAAGAGGGTCAACACAGAGGAAACATTTCCTCCATGCTTCCATGTGACCACTGAAGAGCAGATTCTCAAATGACCTTAAGAGTAAAAATAAATTGGTTTATCTGGGCCAACTGCATAGTCTTAAACACCCAAAAGGAAAGTATAACCAAAGATAAAGGGATCAATATAATTCTTTAAGAGTCCATGTGTATAGCTAAAGGCTACATAATAAGAAACAATGCCAGACAGGAGATACCTTCCTTTGAGTTGTTGGCCAGGGTGGCCCAAGAGACTTACAGACAGTAACCCAGCATAGAACTGGGAAAATGAACAGCAGACCCCAATCTTATCTAAAGGAATATTGGCAATAGCTCAATGGTAGATGAGGAAGAGCTGATCTTCCTAAAACAAGGAATTGTAGATAGGCTGACTAGACTCAGCAGATGGACAAGCACTGGGGAACAGCTGGGGGCACTGACAACACAGTGGACAGTAACAGGGATGACAGAGTATATGGGCTCCAGTAGGGAGGAGGAAGGGGCATGGGATGGTGTCAGTTGGGATGTGGGTATATAGATGAATAAGATTGTTTGGGATGTTCTATATGAAATACACACAAAAAATCAATAAATTAAAAAATGAGTTATATTGAGGAAGAAGAATAAAAATTTGCTTCACGTTAATTAGTAGATGTGAAAAACATTACCATTGAAATCTACCTGATGACTTTATATCCATACTCCAGTGCCAAGGATCTCAGAAAGTAATTGACTGTGACTAGTAATAATCAGATATATAGAGATTAGAGACCCATGTGCAAACATCTAAGTGCTAGTTTCATTAAAAATGAGTTTTTCTGTATGAAACACTATATTTTAATAATGAAATGGAAATCTTTTTTTAAAGGTTAAAACCTCATTCAATTTTATATCTTATAGGGGTTATACTGAGTACAATATTTTATAACTATTAATTCAACTGTAAACCTAAAAATTTATAGCCAATTATGAACATTACCATCCAGGTCTGTCTGGCTCCCCAATCTGTGTTCTTTCCTTCTAGGAACTATATGGTTATAAAAACACTTTCTAACTCTTACCCTATATAACTTTCCTCATAATATAAAAACACACATACACACAGGCATGAAGAGATATGTGTGGCATGGTTATTCTCTAACTCTTATGTCTTTAAGATCTTTCTTGATTTAAGTCTTGATTATTTAATTGCATTATTTGGAAATCAGAAAGAATTTCAACTTTTTTCTAATTAAAAAAAAAATGTTCCCAGGGGTTGGAGAGATGACTCAGCAGTTAAGAGGACTGGTTGTTCTTGCAGAAGACCCGGGTTTGTATTCCAGCACCCACTTGGCAGATAATGGCCGCATGTAACTTCAGTTCCAGGGGATCTCTTGCCCTCTGCCGACCTCCACAGGCATTGAACGACATGGGTGTGCTTACAGAAATGCAGGTATAAAACTCATATACATAAAATAAAAAAAAATGTTCCCAGTGAGCAAAGTAACACGGAAAATAAAAGAATGTATATTAGATAGAGCAGGGCACATTATCGAGGGGAAAGGGACAAGCAAAGTGGTCTTTAGACCAGTCTTTTAATTCCAGTGATCTTTAGTCTTTTAATTCCACCAATACTTATTAAAACAGTGGTGTGTGCTAGGTTTCATGTTTGTCAAGAGGGAGAGAGAGAGAGAGAGAGAGAGAGAGAGAGAGAGAGAGAGAGAGAGAGAACATTGCTAGTTGCTTGTGTATTACTGCTTTCCTACACTGGAAGTCTTAAGGTTGAAAACTGCAATTTAAAATTTGACTTACATGAAAAGGTTTGAGCTTTTTGTGGTCAACCTGGACTCTCAGTTTTTTCAAGATAATTCAATGACTTCCTTTAGTTGAATGATTAATTGATTAAATTGTAGGACTTGGGGTGGGACCCGGGACTTCACATACTAGATAAATGCTCTACCACCCAGCTACACTGTCAGTCTCTCCTTTCCTTATTATTTTCCTTAGAAAACTTGATATTTGATTCTTCATACGATTATTTGCAACTTACGTTGAAGATGAGCAAAAAGATATGTTATTTTTATCTTACGTGTATGAGCATATTGCCTCCATGTATGTAAGTGTACCTGTGTCGTAGGATGTCCTCAGAGGTCAGAAGAAGGTGTTGGATTCCCCTGGAACTGAAGGTAGTGACAGTTGTTAACCATCATGTGGGTGCTGGGAATCAAACCTAGGTCCTCTGCAAGAGCAGCTAGTGTTTTTAACCCTGGAGCCATCTCTCCAGCCCTTGAATAAAAATATATTTAATGAGAAGACAGTAACCTAGATAGGTTCATGCTCTGCAACTTGCTGTTTCTCTTTTAAAATATTACATATTTTGTGTGTGTGTGTGTGTGTGTGTGTGTGTGTGTGCACATGCATGTGCCAAGGTGTACATGTGGAGGTCAGAAGTCAGCTTTCAGGAGTCAGTTCTCTCCTTATAGTGTGTGGGTCCCTGGGATTGAACCAACTCAGGTCATCAGTCTTGGTGACAAGAACCTTTACCTGCTGAACCATCTTGCCAGCCTTTGGTGCTTGCTTAGCAGAAGTGTTTTTCCTGTTGTGTTAAAATCTGTTTTTTTTTTTCTCCAAAGTCTGATATTTTTGTACAAAAACAAACAAGCCCAAACAAAAAAACACAGCATGCTGTTGTATCCAAACTTAATTTAACTTTCATTAATTAAATTTTGTAAATTTGCTTTGCATAATGAATTCAGCTTCATTACTAACGAGAAGGGCTCTGGCAAAGCAAAGATGCCTTTGTGTATATGTGTGTGATAGTGTGGGCATGTGTGCGTGTGTGTGTGTGTGTGTGTGTGTGTGTGAGACTGTGGAGTTTAATTAGGGGCCGGAGGCGGGGCTTGGCGGGGAGCCTTATTGGTAAACAGTGTGCGGGTAGTCTACTTGGGAATTACCTGGAAAGAGGAACGATGGGAAAAGGCTGTCCAATGAAGTGTCTGTTATCAGAAGGAAATGTGTACTTTTTGAAGTGAGATCGGTTCTGTGCCTTGAACCGAATGATTTTTCGTTTTTTGTTCTGATAACAAGCTGGTGGTGAGCTTCACTGAACTGAGAAATTGTAAACTCTTAGAAAAGGCTGTCTAAAGATAACAATTCAATGTTTCTTGGTAATGTATTCTGGATGAATCTGATAATTTAAAGCCCACTTCACCAAAATGGGAGTGGTGCTTGTGTCCTCTTTATCTTCAATTATGTCTAATCTGTTTCTAATTCAAACACGGTGCTGCTGTTGTCAGATCAAATATAGATTTTAAATGTTTTATGCTTTTCCACTGGGAAGGTTTAAAATGTATGCAGGCTGTCTGTCAGGACTGTGTCGGTGGAATCTAATAAAGTTTTAGATAAATTTAAAGGAAATAAAAGAGTACTTAAAACTGAAATGATTCATGGTTCATGAGATGGAACATGCTTAATGAACAGCAGTTTGGGGAAAGTTATAGTTGGGTCTCTGTGGATCACCTGCTTCACCTCTACAGAGCTCTCCTTGAATAAATACATTGTGCCTTTCAGCGTTATAGGAGTTCAGAAACCAATTTCGAAATCAGGGCAGAGTCGGGCTTGCTGCAAACACGGCCTCATAAGCATATAGGTACGGGGACTGTAATCCAGCCATCTCATTCCACACCATGACACTTCCATCTCGGAGAGCAGATTGGAAAACAGAGTTGAAGTTTTCAATCACAGAATGGGATGCAGTCGTTACTGTTAATGGAATCCTTTCTCTGCTGATTTATGTAGATGCGCTCCAGGTAGCTGAGCGCAGTAGAGTGTCAAAGCAGAAACACGTTCTCAGATAATACTGGGCATCCTCTGCCCCGAGGACCCAGGGGCCAGTGTCAACATTATATTTGCAGAAATACTACCTTGAAGAATTTTTGAGATGTCTTCCTGGATTTAAAAATTTAGGGAGAACTAGGAGGAAATGTTTTATGGCAGCTCAGCTCGTGCTTCTGTGTTGCAATAGCGCCATTTTGTAGTCAGGAGAGTCTCACTGGGGCTTAAAGGTGAAGGCGCTGGTGCAGTTCGTCACCACAGAGATTTTTCTTGGGCTTGCTTTAATCCTTTTTGGATTGCCACTGGGTGTACCTTTTGCTGCATTGGGTTGTCTCTCCGGGTTTGGTTTTGGAAGGATTGTTCTGGAGTCTTTTTTAAATGTTAATTGGAATTTGTGCTTACAAGGAAAGGCTTTGGAGTTTTAAAACTGTAATCCTTCCAGGTCCCCATCCTCTCTCCCCCAAGTTTATTTTAAGAGCAACAATATTTTTATCTGAGGTAAGACCTTAGCATGATAAAGAACAGTGCACCTGAGCTGATTCCCAGGGGGAAAATAAATTCAAATTACTGCTCGCTTATTTCACTTTGGCCCTTTACAGAACTGGCAGTAAAAAATCTAAAAGGGCATTTCCTTTGCAGTGACCCCCTTTGCATCTTCTTTTCTATGAAGCCTTAAAGTCAAATTTCTCTGAAGAAGCACTATTGTTTTTCTCCTCCAGACTCTGTAGTGAGGCAAGAAAATTCTCTCCCTGTGTTTATAGCGGCAGAGGCTATGGTTTGTTTTGTGTTGTAGCAAGGTGTGTGGGCTGTGCTTCAAGGACCCACTTCCATGTTCTGAAGAGAGTAGGTTGCGCTTTCCCGCTGGGCATTGCTTATGTCTTTATAGTGGGGACTATCCCGACCTCCCAGAGCAAGAGGTGAGGGGCAGACTTGAGGGTGGGGCACCACCTCACTTGTCCTCAATCTGGGTCAGTGAGCATTTGTAACCAGAAATGCCACCTGCCCCATGAGCCTAGGTTACACTGTCTACGGTTTTCCTCTGAATTGCTTTCTTAGTTTGGGCCCCACACTATTTCTGTGTCTGGATCAGACTTACCTCTTTAACGTCAGCCTCACTCCTTCTGACACACTGGGTGGATCTGTCTTGTCTCAATTTAAAAAAATTTTTTTAATAACTACATGATTAGAAGAAGCATTTCATTACAGCTTTAACATATTCAGTAACACACTCCAGAGCAAGAGTCGATTTTTTTTTTAAATATAAAATCTCATGTGTCTTCTTTGAAAGTGAAATCCTTTGGTACCGTATAGTGCTTATGAAAAAGAAAAAAGAGAAAAAAAACAAGTGCCAATTAAAATCTTTTTCATTAATTCTGAAGTTGTCATTTTGGGGAACTGATATGGTTGAAGACGTTCTTTAAAATCCAATCATTGTTTGGCTATCCGAATGTAGGGCAAAGGGCTACAATGGTACTGCTTTAGTATTTTTCAAGTCTGAGAAAATTTCTTAAGGAAGAGAGAGAAAGGAAGAAAAGGAGAAGGGATTTCTGCAGTGTCGGCTGAGGTCTTGCCTGTTTATTATTTTCCTCTCCTGTCCCCAATAGAGGAAAGAGATGGAAAGGCAAGTATCAGAATGCCCCGGAAATCAAGGGCAAGAGGAGCGAGCCTCGCATAGCAAGCACTGCCCGGAAGTCAAGCAATGTCACACCAGCAACAGTCAAAGGCACGCATTCAGGGACTATCAGGCTTCTGACATTAATTGATGCCCCCAAGCACAACAAGGGGGAAATATATATATATATATATATATATATATATATATATTACAGTGAGGAATTTTTTGAGAAAGTACATTTGCAGTGATAAGCCATTTACACTTCCCCCAGACAAGAGTTAATTTGGGGATGTAGGGTGGCGGCTTTAGAAATTTAATGAAATGACACTCAAAAATGGAAGCATTGCTGTTCACTGAGAGAAGGGGAGATGGGAGGGAAAGGCTAAAACTTGTGTGAAGGTTGAGAGTCACAGAGAGAATTAGAGGGCTGGGTAGAGGAATGAATTTTTGTAAGATTGTTCCACTGAAGGCTTATAGAAGAAACCTACGTACATGGGCAAACACATGTTGTAGGATGGTACATGAATGCTATTTGTAAAAAGACAATGATTTTCAAAGTATGAAGATATCCTAGATGTCTCAGTCCATTTTGTGCTCCTGTAACAGATTACCAGATGCCAGGCAATTTATGAAGAAAAGAAATTTATTTCTCACGGTTCTGGAAATTGGGAGGTCCAAGGCCATGATCTTCTAGTGCCACTTTTGGCAGGTGTCATGGTAAGAGATGGGGAATGAGAAGCGGGGACTGAACTTGCTTTTAGAACAAGCCCATTCTTGTGATAATAAAATGACTCTCATGACAGCAACCTTAATCCATTCATGAGGGCTGGTCTCTTGAGCAAATCACCCATAGTTCCATTTCTCAGCACTGTTGCCCTAATGATTTGGAATCAGAGTTAAATCATACCACCAGACTGCAAGATAGTATTCATGTTCTTTGGTGTTGCTAGAAAGATATTTCAGAATGTTAGTGTGGAAGCATATGGACACAGGAACGAGTCCTAGATGTTATATAAAGGGCTATTCAGTGAGAATATATCAGAATAGAGGGTTCCAAAGAGGAGGTTTTAAGCTGGTATCTGTTCTTTTGGTGTTTCTTTGTGTCTAAGAAAGGATCTGGCTGGTCCTTGGGTTAATAGTTAATCACTGGGCATCTGCTATGAGTCAAGCATCATACTGGGGTCTATGACTGACACAGAATTCTCTTTTCAAGGAATTCTCAATTGAGGTAGAATGTAAATGAATACACACAATATAAGTACTGCTCATACATAGTGGGGTACTCTTCCATCCCAGACAGGGACTATGCCCTATACAGTAGGGGGTTGTATCTTAGATAGTTCAGTCAAAAGTTCTAAAGGTGAGACTGAGTGTGATGGTGCACACCATTAATCTCAGCACTTAAGAGGTAGAGGCAGGTGGATCTCTGTGAGATGAAGGCCAGCCTGCTCTATTCAGTGTTCCAGGCCAGCTGAAGCTATAGGGAGACCTTGTCTCAAAACAAACAAACAAACAAACAAACAAACAACAAAACAAAATTCTAGTCTCCTTGTGGTGCCAGTGGGCTGGCAATGCCGCCCAAGAGGACTGCTGGGGCCAGGACTAGGACTCATCCAGGCTCAGTTCTCGCTGATATACTCCTGTGGTTGAGCCCATGGCCAGAGGAGCTCCCAGCCCTGTGTCTCTGTGTCTTGTGGGCTCCAGAAGCACCTCCTAATAAGCAGGTCCTTGATGGTTAGTGCAGTTGCTCTGTTACTGGATCACATGACACTTGGGCTGTTGGAATGGTGCTGCCAAGCTGGTTTGGGATGACTCTTACATTGAGTGAGAATGGGTTTTGGAGTCTGGGTTACTAGTGGCTTATTGCTGATTCTTTGGACATCAGCTGTCCGTGTGTGTGTGTGTGTGTGTGTGTGTGTGTGTGTGTGTGTGTGTTTGCGTATGTAACACAATGGTATGTATGTGAGAGAGAGAGGGTGTTTTAGTGTGTGTTACTAGAGTGTTTTTGCTGATTTTTTTGGGACATCATGTCTGTGTGTGTGTGTGTGTGTGTGTGTGTGTGTGTGTGTGTGTGTTTGCGTATGTAAAACAATGGTATGTATGTGGAAGTCAGAGGATGATTTTCAGGCATCAGTTCTCTCCTAGTATGTGGGTTCTTGGAATCAAACTCAGGTCATCAAGCCCCCAAGCACCTTTAAATACAATGCTCCTCTGGCCTATGGCACTGAAGATGGCCAAGGTGGTACCCATGCCTCCTTCACTTATGTGATGCTCACTGATGGTACTGGGGGTAGTCAGCCCAGCTCCTCTACAGACTCTGTGCCACCTGCCAGGCAGTCTCAGGAGTGTTGTGCTTACCTCTAGGGATATGTGAGACCAGTGGACCCTTCTAATGCCTGCTGTCTTTTGCCTGAGGTGTGTGTGACATTGTCACCTCTTCCTGGTCATGCTAGTCAGGGGATGGCCATATTTTATGCTAATGGGGTAGCAGTGCTGGCCCTGTGCACACACCCCTTACTTATCCTTTCTGCTGGTAACCCTTGGGAGGTAAGGTAGCAGTGAAAAGGTGATGTTTCTGGACCTCAGTGATTTGGTCTTAAGAGTTCAAGGGAAGATGAGAACAGCAGAGATAATGTCCTATGATTGTCTTATAAGATTTGAAATGATAATTGTAATACAGCTAGAACATGAGTGATTGTTTCCAGCTGAGTGTTCTCCATGCAAGACTTATGTTAGTGGCCATTACAAATGAAGTGTAGGGACAATTTTTGAGAGTCTGTGGAAACCAGTGTTCCCAGGCTTCTTGATGGGAGGTACCAGGCTGTACATTTTTAAAAGCTGTAAACTAGAATTTAAAAAGTGCATTTTAGGAACTGCAAACCACAAACCACTTAAGACTTTTTTTTTTCCTGTTTTACCTATTTATTGTGTATGGGGGGGAGGAGTATGAGCCTGGGCGTATGTGTGTGCACATGCGCACACACGCACATGAACAATGGTGTGCATGTGGAAGTCAGAGGACAATTTTCAGGAGTCAGTTCTCTCCTGGTATGTGGGTTCTTGTAATCAAACTCAGGTCATTAAGCTTGGAAGCAAGAACCTTTACCCTCTGAGCCATCTCAGTGGCCCCACAAAGCAGCTTCGCAGAGCCATGCACTGTGAGTTATCATCCCTGCTACCTTTCTTCACGCACAGGAGATGCAGAATTATCTAGGAACAGTGACAAGAACACAAAGAGGTGCCTGAATATGAGAAGAAAACTTTCTATTCCTGACTGGACAATAACAATTCTGTAAGAGCCTCTGCCCATCACTCTAAATCTTGACTGATAACCCTTTTGCTTTTCATGAGCCTACAAAGTTTATATTTTAAAATAAAAAGGCAAAGGGCTGGAGAGAAGTCTCAGCAGTTTAGGGCACTGACTGCTCTTACAGAGGACCCGGGCTTAGTTCCCAGCACTCACATGGTGGCAAACAATAGTCTGTAACTCCAGTTTCAGGGGATCTGACTCCCTCTTCTGGCCTCTGTGGGCATTGCATGCATGTGGTGCACTTACATACATACATAAAGGTGAAGCACTCATACACATTAAATAAAAAATAAATAAATTTAAAAAATCAAAATTTAGTCGTTGCTTGGGACCTCAGACACCCTAGAGGAAGTCCATTAAAGTCAGAACTAGTCTTTTTTTTTTCTTTTTTCATTAAGTCATCAGCATTCACTTTTAGGATTAAAAAATTAATTATGTTTAAAGCCTAGAAAGTATACAAGATAAAATAATATGCATGACTCCATTATGCCCATATTTTAGTACCATTTGCTTCAGACTTTCTTCTTTTAAAACTAAGTAAAACACTGTGTCCTCTGTCCATCCTCCTTCCTTCTTTGCAGAGGTAGCCCTCCTCTTGATGTCAGTAATATGTTAGTTTGAGATTCCCAGAAGGACATCTTCCGGCAAGGATTTGATCCTGGAAGCATCTACAGGGATGTGGAGACTGACACCAGAAGAAGGGAGCCAACCACATGTGGTGATGGGTAGGCTGTTATTCCTGGAGGCGACTGGGGCACAGTCCACAAGGGACTTTAACAAATGTCTAGACTTGCCCTGTCATTGGCTGTAAACTCACAGGCAGTTCAGTCCTGGCCAGTGAGGGGCCGAGCACAGTCTGACAACCCTTTCGGGTAGAGTGTAAGGCATTGTGGTGTTTGGTATAGTGCGTGTGGACTGTGGGTAGGGCCTTGATGGTCAACCGTAGCCAGTGTTGATCTACTACACAATGGATTTTATACAATTACATGTGCATAAGTGATAAATATGCAAAGATATTATATATTTATATAATTTAGTGTATGTGCTGAGGATTTTTAAGTTTTAAATAACTGACATCACATTGAATATTTCTGCAATTTACCTTAAAAAAAACCCTTAAAATTTCAAAACGTGTTTGAGATTTATGTTGAAATATGAAGACATAAGTCTAACAGTTCTCTCCTTCTACCTTGTGGGACCCAAGCGTCAAACTCAGGTCATCGGAATTGGAAGCAAATGCCTTTATTTGTTGATCCATCTCATGCTGGCTCTTTTTATTTATTTTTGAGACAGGGTCTTGCTATGCAGCCCCGGCTGGCCTGAAACTTGCTATGCAGATTAGACTGGACTTGAACTCACTGCTGTCCTCCTGCTTCAGCCTTCTGAATGCTGAGATTTCAGGTGCATGCCATCATGCCTGGCAAATGATTGATTTTTACTGTCTTGGCTCTGGTCAAGTATCTGAATAAACCAGTTTATTTATTCATTTCCTCAGGAGGGAAAAAGTGGACAAAGAGGAGGGACAAGGGTTTCTGGCTGAGACTACTATAACAAAAGACAGATTAGCAAGAGAAAAGCAGAGAAAATTTAAGTTTTACATAACACAGTAGTTTTGGGAAATGAAGACCCAGACAGTCAGGAAAAACTATTTTTATGAGTAGTCGGACAGAAGTGTGATTAGGGGTAAGAGGCCGTGATTTGGTGGTGATGAACTGGGGGACCCAGCAGGTATTTGCTCAGATTCTTCTTGGCTGCTGTAGACAGTACAAGACCCCTCTGGAATGAGGGTCTTACAACCCACTGTCAGGGGAGGAAAGAAAAAATTCTTTTATGATCATGCTTCTGGTGAGAAAGGAGAGAAGAGAACCTGTCCTGTTTCTGTGGCTTTCTCAATTTCCTTCAGCTAAAAAGACACTATGCTAAGGTGCCATATTTTGGAGTATCAGGTTCTGAGCCCTGATAATAGTTTAGATCTACATTTTTTTTGTTCTTCCGACAAAGAGCATCGTCAGTCAGCTTGAGTACACATTTGGTGAGATTCCTGAAACTAGATTGTTGCTACAGGGTCATCACACCTTCAGCTTACCAGGCATTGCCAAAGTGTTTTGGAAATATTTATGATTTATCCTCCTCAAAGCAACACTGAATTTTTTGTCCCCAAGCCTATGCCAACACACTTGATGGAAGATACATTCATATTGCTAGTTTGACGGATTGTAATAGTACTTTGCTATCATTATAGTTTAAATTGTTTGTGTCCTTTATTGTAGGTGAGATTAAATATATTTTCTCTTGTTTATTATATATTTGGAGATTCTCTTTTATATGTTTCCTGTTCACTCCTGTATCTATTTTTTGATATATATATATTTTTTAAAAATAAGGTCTCTCTAGGTAGCTTGGGTTGGCCTTGAACTGACAATTCTGCCTCAGCTTCCTGAGTACTGGATTTCAGGCTTGTGTCACCATATCTGGCTCTATTTTATTTCTTTAAATATTTTAATTAATTAATTAATGTGTATGTGTTTTTCCTGTGTGCATGTAAGTGTACCCATGTGGGTAATGCCCTCTGCAGCCAAAATAGAGCATTGGATCCCCTGGAACTGGAGTTATGGATGGTTGTAAGCTGCCATGTGGGTGCTGGGAACCAAACCCAGGTCCTCTGCAAGAGCAGCCAGTGCTTTGACTGTTGAACCATCTTTCCCGGCCCTCTGTTTTGTTTTTTATTGTTTATATCCTTTTTAGTGACTTGTAAAAATTCTCTACATATTCTGGAAACTAATACTGTGTCAGTTATAGATAAGGAGTAAACATGTTTCCAACTCTTTAGTGATGAGGATTGAACCTAGGTTTTTATTCATGCTAAGCATAGGCTTAACCACTGAGCTACACCTCCACCCTCGCACCTGCTAAGCAAGTACTCTACTGCCGAGATACATCTTCAGCACAGAGTTTTTATTTTAATGCAGTCAAATCTAGCATCTTTCTTTTTGGATTTTGTTTTGACTTTACATTTAAGAAACCCTTCTCCATGCTGATGTTGTAAATGTAGCCTCTGCTTTCATCCGAGTTTCATCTGCATGCCACTAAGCCTCTGTGGGAGGAGGTAGGATCTGAGTATGTGACCTGTGGTTCAGCATTCTTTCCCACTGATTTGTGGTGCTGCTTTGGAAAGACACCAAGTTCTTCACACGTTGGGCTGTTTCTAGGCTTGTTTTTTGTCTTTATTTGTACTGGTTTATGTGTAGTTTTATAACCACTTTTCTTAAAGGCTGGCTCTACTCTTACTATTTATTGCAGAGGACCCAGGTTCAGTTCTCAGCACCTACATGGTGACTAACAACTGTCTGTAACTCCAGAGGATCTTCCACCCTCTTCTGTCCTCTGTAGGTACTACATGTATATGGTACACTTACATACACGCAGACAAAGCAGCCATACACACAAATACAAATAAAATATTTTAAAAACTTCAAGCTGGGTATGGTGGCTCATGCCAGTAGTACTGGGATTCAAGCTGGGAGGCTGATGTAGGAGAATTCCCGTGAGTTAGAGGTCAGCCTAGGATATATAGTGAGACCCTGTCTCAGAAACAAAACAGAGCAAAACATCGCCACCACCTACTAATAATAATGATAATGAATTAAAAACATTTTCTCAGCTATTCTTTGCTCTTCTTTTACTTAAACTTCAAGATCACCTTGTGAAGTTATATGAAATGCTCTTTTAAGATTTTGATTAGAAGTACGTTGAATTTATAGAATGATTTGGGGGAGAATTATCATTTTTATGCACCGAGCCTTTTTCATGAGCAGGGTGTATATTACACAGTTCTTCTTTATATCCTTTGTTAATGTTTTACAACTCTCCCTTGTATATCTTTTGTTAGATTTGTTCTTAAATAGCTTAGGTATATTTTGCTGTTGTAATACATCTTCTAAAGAATTACTTTGTCTAATGGATTGTTGGTGATATTGAGGAATGAGTTTGTGTCTGTCTGGGTGTGTGTTTACACCATTAATTAAAAATAATGTTGTTCCAGGTCTATTAATGTTTTTCCTTATTTATTTATAGTGTAATAATAAATGAACATATTTTATTTATAAATATGTCTTTTAAAAATATATTTATTTATTATTTATAGACAGCATCTCACTACGTAACTCTGGCTGGCCTGGAACTCTCTATAAAGGCCATGCTGGCCTCAGACTCACAGAGATCTACCTGCTTCTTCCTCCCCAGTGCTGGGATTAAAGGTATGTGTTACCATGCCCTACCCCTTCCCCCTTCTTTTTTGTATTTTTTTCCTGGAAAATGGCTCATTTTGCTTAATTTCCTATGTTATTGGTATTAAGTTCTTGTTTTCATACCTGGGCATATGTGCTGGATAGTTTCTGTTGTCAATTTGACACACTTGGGTAGAGGGAACCTCAAAGGAGGAATTTCTTCTATTGGATTGGCCTCTGGCCATGTCTGTGGGGACATTTTCTTGATTGTTGAGTGATATGGGAGGGCAGCCCACTGTGGGAGGTCCCACCCCTGGGCAGGTGGTCCTGTATTGTATAAGAAAGCAGGCTGAGCATGGGCCAAAGGAGCAAGCCAGTAAGCAGAGTTCCTCCATGGTTTGTGATTCAGCTTCTGCCTCCAGGTCCCTGCCCTGACTTCCCTCAGTGAGGAACTCTAACCTGTGAGATATAAGATAAAATAAACCCTTTACTCCTCAAGTTGATTTTGGTCAGTGTTTTATCACAGTAATAGAGCAAAATAGGACGGTATACAAGTATGTCTTCCCTTTTCTATTCCGTGTGTATGTGTGTGTGTGTGTGTATGTGTGTGTGTGTGTGAACTCCTTTTCCTCTTGTAAAAAATTGTCTCTTTTATTAGTCTTTGAATTATGTAACATTTGTTTTCTTTAATTATTTTGGTAGTTTCTTTACTTTCTATCTCATTAACTTTTGTTCTTATCTTTATTCTATTTCTGTTTTGTTTTGGTTTCCTTTTTTGGTCTTCTAACTTTACATGATTAGCTCAGTACCTTTTGGTTGTTCTTTATTTCTAAAACATTCATTTAATGTTCATTTCTCTTTAAGCACTGCTTTAGCCTTATCTTGTGAATTTTGGAACACACACTCAGTTTTAACTTCTAATTTTCATCATGTTACCATCTATGACCCACAAATTATTTAGAAGTTAAATTTTTCTAAGTATTTATAGGATTATATTACATTGTTCATTTGCAGGGGTATACATGTGAGTGCTGTGTGTGTGTGTGTGTGTGTGTGTGTGTGTTCTTTGTGTGTGGTTTGTGCACGTGAGTCATTCAGAGACCAGAGGAAGATGCTGGATGACCTCCTTCATTGCCCCCCACTAGATTTGTTTTCACATTTGTTTAGTGTGTGCATGTGTGCGTGTGTGTGCGTGTGTGCATATGTGTGGGTGAGCACATGCCACAGTGCACATATGGAGGTCAGAGAACAGCTTTTGGGAGTTGGGTTTCTCCTTCCACCATGTGGGTTCTTGGGATGGACCTCAAGTCATCAACCTTGGGGCAAGTGCCTTTACCCACTGAGCCATCTTGTTGGTCCAGCCACCTTATTTTTTTGAGACAATCTCTCACTGAACCAGGAGCTTGCTATTTCTTTAGGATGGCTGAACTGCAAGGTCCAGGGATCTGTTGAAACCAGCTTTGTGTCTTTATGTTATTAAAAAAATCTCGGAAAAAAAAAGACAAAACAACAGGGTTGGGGATATAGCTCAGTGCAAGGCCCTGGGTTTGGTCCTCAGCTCTGAAAAAAAAAAAAATCTACATTTGCTTGAAAAGTATGTCATTTGAATCTGGTCTCTACCACTTTTAGACTGGTTTGATGCATTAGATAGTCAGGGAAACATATCAAGCTCTCTTACCAGGGCTATGGATTTGTTCCTTTCTTTTTGAAACTTGGTCAGATTTTGCTATACATACATACATGTATACATACATACATATATACATACATAAATACCTATATGTGTGGGAAATTATATTGATTTATAATTGTTATATCTTTTTTAGGTTTACTTTCTATTTATGGCAAGTGATACTTTAAATTTTATAGCAATGAGATAAAGTTTTCTGTTTTAAAACATTTTAAAATCACATATATTTATTTTGTGTGTATGTATGTGGGCACACACATGCCATGGCATGCATGTGGAAATCAGAGGACAACTTATGGGACTTGGTTTTCTCCTTTCAACTTGTGGATTCTGGGGACTGAACTCAGGTCATCGGGTTTACTTGTGAAGCCTTCTCTCTAGCCTGAAATAAGTTTTTAAATATAAAATAAAGTTTGTTAAGTAAAATAGATGATTTAAAGGAAGTACTGGGTATATAATGGTATAAGCTGTGAATGACTATATGAAAGATAGTCATGTAGGTGGTGGAGGATGACCCACAAGCAAACTGCTCTCTCATTCTACCCTTAGTTACCCATCCATACAACAATTTGTTTTTGTTTTTATTTGTTTTCAATAAGAGCTCATGTATACCATACTGCCTTGAACTCTCTATGTAGTCAAGGATGAGATTGAACCCAGGGCTTGCTACATGCCAGGCAAGCACTCTAACAACTGAACTACATTCCTAGCCCACTGCTTCTATCTGGATACCTCCTTGGCTTTTCACACTCCGAAATACAGAGTTGTTTCTTATTCTCCCCTCTAACTGGCATTCTGTGTTCTTTCGCTTGGGGACTGATAGACACACTGTCTTCTCAGTCAGGTCCCTTCATCTGCTTATTACACAGAGACTACATTCATTCCATCTTTTCTGCCTCTGCCATTTTTATCCCTCTTTAACCCCATCTCTGCCACCATGTTCAAGCCCTTCCCTCCTCTCTCTTGGATTGTCATGACCTCCATTGCCATCCAGGCCTCCAGGCCTCCACACTGGTGGTTTTAAATATGTTCTCTGTATGAATTGCTCTGCATTTATCTTACCTTATCTCTCCTCTACTTCGTACACTAGAATGACTCCCTGTTGTTTTTTGGATAAAGCCAAGTCCTTATGCCTCTCCTTTTAACTCTGACCTGCTCTGTGCCAGGCTGCTGTGTCTTGGGATCTCTCAGGTGTACCCAGTTGGTGAATGCATTGTCTTTGTCCAGCAGGCAACCCTGCAGGACCCAGAGCACGTGCTTCCTCCAAGCAGCCCTTGTGGGGCTGGAAAGTGGACCAGTCTCTTGTCATGTTGGGCTTCCCTGTCTGCACCCCTAAGTTCCTTGATTTGTACTGTGTCTAAATTATATCTCTATTCTTGTTTGTTAGTGAATGAGGAAATAAGAATTAACTGTGCACAGAAACGAAGCTATATGGTGAGTGGTGGCCAGGAATCAGGGGAGCCATCCTATCCCCTTATCTAAGGCTTCAGGTGCCTCCAGACCTTCACAAGAGGGAAATGAGTGTCGGCTCTACTTGGGTCACAACGCTGTGCGTGTGCAGCGTGTAGAACACCAAAGGATACAGCTTGAGAGAACAAAGATGAATTCAGTCAAGTCTTAGGAAATGAAGAAAATTCAGGTTCATTAAAAGACTACTCAGCAACCACTCCGAACCTATTTAGCAGTCTTTAAAATCATTTTATGATAATATTTACTAATAAAGATAGTCCTAAGAGGGAAAAATACACACAAATGCTTCTGTAAATAAAAGGTATTTACAAGTCTGTTGTGGTGGTGTGCCCCTGTAATTCTAGCCCTTGAGAGGCAGAGACAGGGGAACTGTCACAAGATTGAGGCCATCCTAGTCTGCATAGTGAGTTTCAGGCCAGCTAGAGATGTATAAAGAGACCCTATCTCCAAAACATAAATGAATAAATACAGAAAGTATTTATGATACTAACCTTGTATGTGTGTGTGTGTGTGTGTGTGTGTGTGTGTGTGTGTATGTGCGTACATGTGCGTACGTGTATGGAGGCCAGAGGGTGATGTTAGGTGTCTGTCTCTTATCTCTTTTCCACCTGATATTTTGAGTCAAGGTCTCTCACTGAACCTGGAGTTCACTGCTTTGACTACACTAACTGGCTAGTGAGCCCCAAGGATCTTCCTGTCTCCACCACCCTGGTGCAGGGATTACAGGTATATGCCACCAAGCCTGGCTTTTTTCACATGCCTGCTTGGGGGATTGAACTTAAAGCCTCATGCTTCCTCAGTAAGCACCTTACTGACTGAGCCATCTCCCCAGTCCCCTGACCCAGCTTTCAACATCACTTTTAGTATCAAAGGAACTTTGTGAAGTATTTTCTCATGTTTGTTTCCTCCCTCTTTTCCCCATGTCTCAGCCTCTCTCCAGATATAGACACAACAGTAGAACTGGGCAGTGGTGCCTAGAGACATGGATAGGGTAACACTCTAACAGAGAAAGGCCACAGATAACTTTAAAATATTCATTTTAAATCCTTTCCCCCCTTTTATTAGTTTTAGCATAGTTGTAGGGCAGAATATAAAATTTGTATCAACTGAGTCCAGGATAGCTCTTCCTCAACTGCATTTCATTGATCATTGCTTCAGAAAATGCAATTAGGTGTTTGGGTGCAAAAACACTTGAAAAGGCAATCCTTCCAATGTTCATTTTAGTACCTTAAAGGCTCTGAGGAGTCCTGTAGTAAAAACCCACGGAACTGCATTTTACCTAACATTTCCCAACACTTACTTGACTATAAAAATTCTTTTGAATGGAGTACTGATTAACATGCTCTAGAAACATTTCATGTGGATCAAAATAGGATTAAAAATAGCCTCATTTGGGGATACATGTTTCACGTAGTAAAGAATATTCTCTCTAACACAGAATACCAATTCTACTCCTAAACAGAATCAATGAACATCTTAACTTGAAAAACAGTGTCAGAAAATTTTAAAATGCTGTCAAGAATTCATAAAATATATATTATATCATGTGACAATATTGCAAAATGCTGCATGATACGTTAAAACCATCAGATTACACCCCTTACCCTGTAATTGTCTAATCAAATATTTTTACATTGTATTTGAGAAATGATTCCTGTCATAAATATTATGCTTGCATTATAGAAATATGTTATAGCTATAACTAAAAAGGATTCTGTGAAACAAGAATGTACTAGCTTTGGTTAATTACATTATCAAGGTGAAAGAATGATTAAAAGTTACAACATCTCTGAACTTCAGAGCGAAAGGCAGTATAGTGGTAATTTTAACCAAGGACCTCATGTTAGAAAGAAAGAAATTTGCACTTATGTGTGAAATCCTCAAGGACAGGAATGGGGGCAGAAGTGTGGAGATGCTGAGAAAATACTCAAGAGCCCCAGGCTATAGGCAGCAAGAAAGAGTCCAGCACGCAGGGAAGATGAGGAGGGGAGAGATCTGTGAGCACAAAAAGTAGCTGGCATAATTATCCATGCCGGTGAGAAGAGTGAGGAAGCATAGAAACAAGTAAGGTGAACAGCACGAGGCTGTCCTAGGTAAGCAAATGGACTGAGCCAAGGGAAGGTCATGAAGCCATCATGAATCATGACAGTGACTTGTACTTAGTCAACTATTTGTAAGTAATGACTAGCTAAGGTAGATGGACACACATCTCTTCTGAAAAAGCATTGTCTTCCTGAGTCCCACCAGGGGCTAGGTGAGTGGTGTGAATGTTCCACACAGTCTATGTATTCTCCAGGGCCAGGGATGCTGGAGCAGACATTGGCCCACCTCCTTCCACATTCTCTCCTTTTGGGGGCACACTTAGGCTGCAGATGTATCTGGAACCACTCACCCTGCCAGCTGCCTTGTTCCTCCACTGGGAGGAAGCTGTGTTTGCCAGGAAAGTGGAGGATGCATTCCCAAGAGACACACTTTACTGTCAGCTCATGGGAGTCAGACTTCTGACAGATTGGGTAGCCGACATGTCATTCATGGAAATATCTTGAAAGTCTCTATCAGCAAGCAAGCTCTGCACCTCTGTTGGACTCAGGGGCTGCTTTCCATTCAAAGCATTGTTAGGGCTCTGAAGCTGTCAAGTTAGAATGATATTGCTACCTTCTCCAAAACCACTCTTTCTGGTCAGTGTTAAATGGAAGTGTGTTGGGGTTTTGAAATGAGAAGAGATCCCAGAAGAGCTAATAAAAACACTCATTGAATAAGCAATGTCCACAGTGTATCCAGCATTAAGGCAACTGTAATAAATGTCTGTGTTCATTCATGATGCACATGTCCAGTTCAGTTTTTCTCCTTCCTTCCTTCCTTCCTTCCTTCCTTCCTTCCTTCCTTCCCCTCTCTTTCTTTCTTTCTCTCTCTCTCTTTCTTTCTTTCTTTCTTTCTTTCTTTCTTTCTTTCTTTCTTTCTTTCCATCATTTATTTATTTAGTCTTTTTGAGACAGGGTCTCCCTGTAGTACCAGCTGGCTTGCAACTCCCTTTGTGGACCAGGTTGGCTTTGAACTCACAGAGATCTGCCTGCCTCTGCCTCCCAAGTAGTGGGATTAAAGGTATATACCACCATGCCCTACTTAGTTTCTTTTAAAATACTAATTATTAAGAATACATTAGTAGGGGCTGGAGAGATGGCTCAGTGGTTAAGAGCACTGACTGCTCTCCCAGAGGACCCAGGTTTGATTTCTAGTACCCAAATGGCAGCTAACAACCATCTATAACTCCATTTCTAGGGGATCCAATGCCCTCATCTGACTTCCGTGGGCATTGCACAGCACAAGTACACAGGCAATATACTCATACGTATAAAGTATGCCAGGGCTCTGAAACATGTGTTCTATCCATGGATGCCTTAATGTCTTCTCTCTGGAGTCTCTAGAAAAGCCAAAATTTTTACTGTGAAGTTTATTTTTATGTTCCATGTCAACTGACATATGCAGAGTTCATTTAAGTGACTTCCGTGGGCATTGCACAGCACAAGTACACAGGCAATATACTCATACGTATAAAGTATGCCAGGGCTCTGAAACATGTGTTCTATCCATGGATGCCTTAATGTCTTCTCTCTGGAGTCTCTAGAAAAGCCAAAATTTTTACTGTGAAGTTTATTTTTATGTTCCATGTCAACTGACATATGCAGAGTTCATTTAAGTTTTTTGATCTTTCAGTGTAA
>NW_008357637.1:3516291-3591108 GCF_000622305.1 Nannospalax galili | reverse complement strand
AAGATCTCCATTTCATTATTAAAATACACAGTTTCATATAGAAAAATTCTTTTTCAATGCAATTGACATTGGATGTTTGCACATGCATTTCTAATCTCTAAATATCTGATTATTATTAGTCACAGTTGGTTACTTTCTGAGCAAAATAAAATATATTTTTAAAAGAATAAATTAGTAGAAAAGGTGAGACTTGGTGAGACTTCTTAGGCATACTTGTTAAATGAGTTAGGTGCCTGAGGGAACGGAAATCTAAAATACAAACAATAAAACCTGCATGTACCTTTTTATTGCTTCCTTAATGACTGGGAGGATCAAAACTAGGTTAAGGCAAGAGGACTGCAGATGCAAATGTGATGGACTTTCCTTCTCAGGTCCTTTTGTGCTGAGGGATATACAGCTCTGGGTTGCTAGGAGTGCTGTCTGCAGATATTCTTGACTATTAGCCTCTTAGAAGTTGCCCCAAGTATAAAGAGCTGTTTTAGCTCTTTAGGTGACTATAACAAAAACACCATAGACTTAAGTAGCTTAAATATTAGGGATTTATTTCTCATGGTTCCAGAGGCTCAGATGTCTAAGATCAAGGAACTGGCAGATCCTGTGTCTGGTGAACCTTGCTTCTTAATTCCTAGACACTTGTCTTCCAGCTGTGCCCCCATGTGGGAAGAGGTGAGACAGTTCTGTGATCTCTCCTGTAAGAGCCTAAAATAATTCCTGAGGATTGTGCCTTCATGACTTAATCACCTCCAAAGGTTCCACATCTTTTTTTTTTGTCTCTTTGAAACAGGGTCTTCCTGTAACCCAGCTAGCCTGGAACTCACTTTGTAGACTAGACTGGCCTCGAACTCAGAGTGATCCACCTGCCTCTGCCTCCTGAGTACTGGGATTAAAGGCATGTGCCACCATGCCAGGCAGGCTCCACCTCTTAATTACCATCATGTCTGGAGGTTAGGATTAGCATCTGAGTTTTGGGGAGACACCTTCACCAATTCTAAAAGCCTCCTCACCAAGGTTACACACACCTTTCCCCATTACTGAATGAAGCAGGGATAGAAGGGCTAGCTCACACCAGCTCAGAACGCTCAACTCCTAGAGATGAGACTAGAGAAAGCTGTGAATCACGCCAAAGACATAATCATCAGATTAACCAAACTCCTAAGACGAAATCTCCCAAGCAAGCCAGGACTGCCTATGTCAAGATTAGGGCCCTGTTTAGAACCTGCTTGGAGAATAATGAGATTTTGAATAACAGGTTGGAGACATGTGAGCTGATGATCTTCAAAATCTTGAATTTTTAGACACGCAATTATTGCAATGGCAAGTCACAGTGGGCAGCCAGGCAATTCTGATCTGTAGGAAATGTGGCTAAACGAAATAAGGAAATACAAATGGGCAACCAACGAGTATCTGTTCAGTTCTAACCATCAGAATATATTGTGTGAGAGACCAAGAAGCCGAAACTATTTGCCTCTAAAAGAGCCTTGATCCTTGGTGAGCTCTGGATCTGGGCCAGTCCTTCAGCCTGGAGCCCAGTGACTGAAGACGAACCTGAGCTCTGAGGAAGCCGAACGCTGCAACAACATAGGAAGTATAAATGCAATTATTTTCCCAGGTCTTTCCCAAAGGCACATAAAGCCATTCACTTGAGTAACTGTGCAATGGAGAAAAGGAAATGTACAGGCATTTCAGGCAGGCACTATTAGATTCAGAGTTCAACTGCAACCTCAGGCCTCACCTCACTAGAGAAATACATATGGGGTGGCCATAGTGGGTGGGGCCTGGCTGAGGTCTGGACCGTGATTTGTATGCTGGAGCCTGGGCTCATTGAGTGTCATTGTCCAGTTCCTGAAGACATAACTGAAGTATCTGGTGGTTGACACAGTCCACACATTGGCCCTCCCTATATGGTGTAATTAGAATAAGAAAGGTCTGCTGGAAGTGTCTGAAACTACTTTCTCTTCCCTCACTCTACTGTCGGGAATATAGTATAAAACAAAACTGAAAAAAACCCGTATCCTGGGAAACATTTCACCCTTAAAGATCAGAAAGATAGAGATGAAGTGGCCCTTGTCATATGTTTAATTGACTGGTCTAGGCTCTATAAAACTCAGTATTCCTGCAGGATGTCAGTAAGCCACTGCACATTTGCCCAAGAAGTATTCACATTTGAAATGTACCAAATGTAGTAACTGCCCAAGTAGAATAACATGCCTCAGGTGTATGGCATGTGGCCAGTGATCTGGCAAATGCGGCTTTTCTTCCTTCTCTCTTCAGTCCTTCCTTCATTTAATTTTCTTTGTTTTTTTCATTTCTTTTTCTTTCCTTCCCTCCCTCCCTCCCTCCCTCCCTTCTCTCTCTCTCTCTCTCTCTCTCTCTCTCTCTCTCTCTCTCTCTCTCTCTTTCTTTTTTGAGACAGGATCTCATGTAGTCCAGGTTGACCTCAAACTCACAATGTAGCTGAAGATTATTGTGAACATTTGATATTCCTGCCTCTGTCTTCTGAGTGCTAGATTACAGGTATATGACAATAGGCCCAGCTAAATGCATTTTCTAAAATATTTTATTCTTAAATACTTTATTTTTTAAGTTGTGTGTGTCGGGGGGGCGGTGCCAGTGCCTGTAGAGGCCAGAGGTGTTGAATTCCTCTGAAGCTGGGGTTACAGGCAGTTGCGAGCCTGTGTTGGGTGACATGGGTGCTGGGAATTGAAGTTGGATCCTCTGGAAGATCAGCAAACACCCTTAACTGCTGAGTCATCTTTCCAGCCCCTGCCCCAAATGCATTCCCTATCAGAAAGGACAGTCAGAAATAGTTTTTTTCATTCCTGTGGAACAAACACCAGAACACATTTGCAGCTTTGCTCTAGGTCCATGTTCACGCTCCCACCCTACCTCGTCGTATATTTTAAAGAGATCTGGACCACCTGGACTTCTTATAGAACATTGAATTGGGCCACTCTATCAATTACATCATATTAATTGTACCCGCTATCTAATGGCTGGCTAGTAGTACACTGGAAGCCTTGGAAATATTCATGCATTCTGGTTGGTGGGAGAACGTTTTTGGAACCTAAGGACTGTATTAATTACTTTTCTTATAATGACAAAATGCCTGAAAGAGAGAACTTAAGGAAGGAAGAGTTTATTTTGGTTCATAGCTTCAGAGGAATTTGAGTCTCTCATACAGGAGAAGGCATGGCGCAAGAGTGGTTCCATCCTGACAGTGGGAGAATAGGGCACAGAGACTTCTCACATAGTGTCCGACAGGAAGCAAGAGTGCTAGATCAGTACCGGGGAGGGTATGATCTTCAAAGGCCACCACTACCAACCAGCTTCAACCAGCCATACACCACCTCCTAAAGATTCCACAGCTTTCCAAAACAGTGTCACTAGCTGCAGAATAAGTGTGAAAATGTGAACCTGTAGGGAACATTTCAGATGCAAACTATATTATTCTTCCCCTGGCCCCCAGAGACTCATGGCCATCTCATACTATGAAATGTATCTAGTCTAACTTCAGTAGTTCCCAAAGTCTTAAAAGCCACAATCATGTTCAAAAGTCCAAAGTCTCTCCTGTTTACTAAGACCACCCAAGCTACTGCCACCATGAATGTCCAACCTGCCAGCTACTGAGAACAATGCTAAGTACAGATATGGCACCATTTCTTGAGGAGTCCAACCAAAGACTTGTTGGCAAGTTGATTACATAGACCCTGAAGGAGCCAGCTACTTATTCTAATGGGACTCTATATGAAGTTGAGGCCTGGGTATTTTACCTGTTACCATATAACAAATAGTGGGGCCAATCAACTAATAGATGAGGTTTGCTTTAACTCATAGTTTTGGTCCATGATAGATTGGGCCTTCTTGCTTTAAACCTGTGGAAATGGGCCATATTGTGGTAGGAGCATGTGACGAAGCAAAGCTGCTTATGGCTGGGACACAAAAGAGGAAGAAGAGTCTGAGGTCTCATAGCCCTTTTTGGGGGTACCCCCACTCCCAGTGGTATATACCTTCATACTGGTCCTGGTTCCTTTAGGACAGTGCCAAGCTTGGAACCAAACCTCTAACACATGGGCTTCTTGGAGACATTGACTAGAGCACTGGGTTTCTTACCTATAAGGTCTCAACCAGCAGTCCCACATGTAGAAAAGGACATGTGACCTGGGTTCATGGCTATGAGATCTGTTGATTATATCCCATCTGTACCCCTAGAAGTTGGTGGCCTGAGAGAACGTTCAAAGTGGCTTTTTAAAAGGCACAGATCAAATGCCAACTCAGATAGGACACTGGCTACATGTGAGGAAGTGCGTTTTATAAAATGCTCTGAGCCAATAACAGGAATATATTGATATGGAAAGCAAGGGAGGAAACAGAAGTGGTCCCTGCATCACCTCTTGCTGGGACTCCCCTCAGGAAGCTCCAGTTCCTGTACTCCCAGCCAGCGGTGGGGCTCTGCAGGGTGGGATTCCATGTTCCCAAATGGAAAGCATGTCTTTCAGGAGGACACCAAGGAGTCCCAGTGAATTATAAATCACAACTGCTGCCTGAGTATTTTTACTCCCTGTGGCAAGGGATTAGCAAGCAAGAAGTGGAGACATTATCCTGGCAGGGACAATTGGTGCTACTCAGAAGTTTACGCAGACACTTCCACAGGGAGGTAAAATTTGGCTCCCAGGTGACCACTGGGGTGGCTGTTACTGCTCCTTTTTCAATTTCCATGGTAAAAGGACAAATGTGAGTTTTATCTGAAGGCTTCCCTCCACCCCCCACCCCCCACCCCCAGCTTTTGTTATGTTACTGTGGAAGAAGCACAGTTGCTTACCCTGCAGGGCTGCTCAAAGTTGGGATTTTACCAATTGCATTATTAGGATATCATTTAACATGTTCTTCTGAGTTGTTTCTGTTCTAGAAATGGGGTAATTGAGGAATGCTTGATGGAATCATGTTTTCCTACCTTGTAGATGGTGATAAGCTCCCCCATTAGGAGGGTCATGAGGGGGACTGTTCTGTGGTATGAGAAGCCACTGATCATTAGACACCAAAAGTGCTGATTTTATTATTCTACCATTTACCCTTTATCTTTTAAGCATTTTTTTTTAGTAAGGAGAACTCTTTCTGCATATGTTGTTTAACTAGCCAGTGGCATGGTTTGCATGGGAAAAATATATAAGCACTCAATTCTTTTATCAGTTTTCAAAATAGTGAACTGGGGGCTGGTGTGATGGTTTAGCAGGTAAAGACACTTGCTGCCAAGTCTGATGACTAAGGATCACTCCTTGGAACCCACAAGTGGAAGGAGAGAGTCAACTCTTAAAAGTTGCCTTCTGACTTCCGCACATTTGCTGTGGCATATTTGTGCCCTCCCCAGTAAATAAATAAATGTAATAAAAAAATAGGTAAGTAGTTTTCTAGAGTCCTCCAAGTATAACCAGTAAGCCGCTGTGATTTTTTTTTTTTTTTTTTTTTTTTTTTTTTTTTTGTCATTTTGAGACAGGGTCTTCCTGTAGCCCTAGCTGGCCTGGACTAGCTCTGTAGACCAGGCTGACTTTGTCTTTGATCTCACAGAGATCCACCTGCCTCTGCCTTCTGAGTTCTGGGATTAAAGGTGTTCACCACCAAGTCTGGTCTAACATTGATATTATTTTAACCAATGAATTTAAAAAGACAGTTTTTAAAAAAATTACAATGGCTAGAGGGCATGGGGGCACATGCCTTTAATCCCAGCACTCAGGAGGCAGAGGCAAACGAATCTCTGTGAGTTCAAGGCCAGCCTGGTCTACATAGTGAGTTCCAGGCCAGCTAGGGCTACAGGGAGACCCTGTCTCGAAAAGACAAAAACAAAACAAAACAAAAACAAACAAAAAAATGACGATATCAATGTTTTGCTGTGATTGTAATTGTTCTTTCTTATATTCAAATTATGTAAGAGCATTTAAAACTGGGAGAAAGAATGTCCCCTAGAAGATTCTCAGTCTCATTCATAAAAGAATTTAAGAATGAACCCAAATGGAGGCTTTTACAATTTTATTCAAATTTTAAAGAAAAATCCTCAGGGCAGGTGAGCTTAGGTGATCTTGGCAGCTGCCTTGAGGAAGAGAATGGTGGGGAGAAGAAAAGAAAGCCATGGAGCCAGGCAGGGTTAGAGCCTGCATGGAGGTCAGACATGTGGCCATGACTGGGAGAAGGAAGCTTTAGAGAAAAAGTAAAGAAATGCAAGATGCTAGGGGCAGCCCAAAGCCTTAAAGAAAGTATGTTTAGAAAAGGGATATGAAGAAGAAAAGGAGAAATTACGCTTTTGTGAAGAATTCAGAAAAAGAATTCTGAATTCTGAAGAATTCAGAAAAGTGGGCAGATTTCCAGAAACTTAACTGTCTATGGCTGAGTTGAGGAGTTCTGTGCTAGGAGGCGGGATTCTAGGCAGGAAAAATTAGCTATCTCATTAACACACTTATAGACATCCCACTTATCTATTTGGCATAACTTAAGGTGACCCTGCCTTCCTAGGGGTGGTCCTATGACCAGGTGATTGACCAGTGAAACTGGAAAGGTTGGGCATTCCAACAGATAGACTAGAGATTTTATAATCTTGACCAGTTGAATTTACAGGGCTATTTGCTACTCTAACACATTGACTGGTGAAAGCCTATTTAAGTTAGCTCCTGAATCCTTTTGACAATACTCTAGTAATATTTAATAGTTTCCTGGTTTTCAGATAGGATCAAAGGCTTGTTTGTCTTACGTTCTGAAGTCCTCACTTATCCCTGGAAAGCATAGATTGGAAAAAGCACTTAGCTATAATTTCCGTCTCTGCCTATATAGAAGTGCGGATTCAGCGAGATTGCTAGCTGTTGTCTTATTGGCCAAGGGAAACAAGTTCCCTCAATTAAAGGAAACTTTGAGCTGTACTGAGGCAATAGAGCACTTATCAATGACACGTGTAGGGCCAGGGGATTAGGTAGAGCTAGAGTAGAGTTATAAAGGTAGCCATAGAGGGCATTGATCATTGGTATGAACGAAGAAGGGGTCTGGAAGCAGCTAGCTCAGGCCAGTTCAGGTTTCCTTCAATATTTTGAAAGTGTGGGCCTAACTCAGAAGTACTCCAAGATGCACTCATGGAGTTTTATTCTGTCTGTGAACTTTAGGATACTGTGGATCTGGGTTCTTAGGCTGTTTATACTTAAGAATTCTTAAGTGTAACAACTATTTTCTGCTCTTCTTTTATTTTAGAAGAAGGCTGAGAAGGACAGATTGTCACTGTAGTCCCTTTGTTCTTCTCATTTATCATTTTTTAAATCAACAAGTCCTTTTTTATGAACAAAGGGTGTGTAATAAGTACTGAATGTAAAAAGCACTGAGTGGTAGGCACCTCATCCAAGTTACGCCAGTCAGATTCCTTCTTTGGGAAAGTGGAGTTAAGGGCCAGTGTACACAAGTCAGGTGAATTCAAATGCTCTTGACTGGAGAGCCCACCAGTGGAGGCAGTGAAGATGATGGCCATTTAGCACTATGAAGACTAAGGAACAGAACAAGGCAGACGTTGAGATGATAGCAAGACTTTCAGGGTTTGATGTTCTAGCTCTTGGGTCTTGTCCTTTGTGAAGTTTGATTTTTAAACCACTCTTGAATTCCCTAAAATACTCAAGAATTCTCATAACGTTCTTTGGTCAAGCCAGCTCAAATGGAGTTATATTTCTTGCAACCAAAAAATGTGAGTCTTTTCATGGGGGTGTGGGGGTCAATTCATGATCTATTGTAACAGGTCTGGCATGAAATGCTAATGAGCATTTTGAGAATGGAGAACAGGTTGTACTCTGGGGCTGAGTCTGGGTAATTGACATTTCCCTAGTTTGGTGTATTCGTAGCCTGGAGGCCTCCAGCTTGTAGCAAAAGGAATCTCAGAGAAATTGCAAAACCACCTCATATGCTCTTTCTCTGGGCAGACAAGCAAGCTCACTCTGCATGCCAAATTGAGGTAGTGTGTTTTAAAATCCTGAAGTTCCCAAGACTGGAATCCTGAGTGGAAAATTGGACCCCCCAAGGCCCATGGCTGCTGGCCTTGAGTTAAGTGTTACCCTTTGTTCTTACCATGGGAAGTTCAATTTAGAGCAATTTGGAATGATTCCCTCCAGTCTCAGGGCATCATTAGGTATTTCAAGGCTGGTGGTTAGCTTGGTAAAAACCACTTCCCCATATTAGAAGATCACAGGGACTATTGAAAAGGCATCACAGAGTGTATGATTTTAAGCAAGTCATAGTTTTCAGATTACCAGTATTTTCAGACAGTTTAAAAAGTGCTTGTATCTTGTATATAAACACAATCTATATAGTAAAGCTCACCTTGACCTTCGAAAATGTCTCTTTAATACAGCTTGGAAATGTTATGGTCTCCTTGGGCATTATGGGGTATTTAGGAACATTTTGCTTTATTTTATTTTCCTTATAGTCAGGATGCAAACTAATCACTGTGAACCTCGGTGAACAAATATAGGTCACAGATTAGGGCCAATAGCTCTGTCAATGATCTTCTCTTAAATTTTGGGCACGTTGGAGAGAGGTTGTTATTTATTATTTTGATGAGTTTACTGCTGATTGGCTCTCAAGTGCACTTCTCATTTTAATCCTGTAAGATCAGTATTCTTTAGCTGGATAATTTCAGTATATTTGGAATTTTCAGCTGCTAAGCTCTTAATGCGATGAATGGGGTACAATACCAGACCCAGGGACATTATCAGATTCATAATGTATATAACAGTCACCACTCACACAAGGCACAGCAGTGTTGAAACACCAACTTGCATTGAACTACAGGCAGGTGTGTACATTTGTGTTTTCATTATTTGATTATTTTGACACTGCTAGGGATGGAACCCAGGGTCTTACATATACATGATAGGCTAGTGCTCTACCAACTGAGCTATATCCCAAGCCCCACATGTTTTACAAGTGGTCGTTCTTTTAAAACTGGATCCAAATGAAATTTTCTCCATTTCTCAAAGTGTATTTAGGTGGTAAGGGTCATTTTTGAGGAATATATATATATATATATATATATATATATATATATATGAAACCTGCTTGGATCTTGAAGAAGGGCTTTCACTGAAATACCGTGCTCTGAATCTTATGTACATGTTTCTGAAGCTGATTTCTCAGTCAATGTTTTCTAAGTAAAAGGTGATTTCTAGGAAAGATATCTGATTGTTCAGTAGTTTTGATGAGAAGGGAAGTGTGATCTCTGGACACCTATCATTCAGCATTTAAGAAGGCCCATTTTAGAACACTGTTGGCTTTGTAATTTATTCCTTCCAGGCTCTGCTCAAGTCAGAAATTATATTCCTTGATAAGGAAAGGGCTGGGGACATAGATGAATGATTGTTTTGTAGCATATATGAAGCCCTGGATTCAGTCCCCAATACCAAGAATGACAACAAAAATAACAAAAGGAAGACTCATTTGTAGTATCTTTAAGAGTTATTTTATATCAAAAACAACAAAAAAGTCATTGTTCTATAATTGGGGGGGGGGCATGTAAACCAGTACCACTGCCTTGGTCCCAACAACAAACCAGGTATGATTCCACCAAATGCACTCTCTGAAACTAATGAGTTTATTAGGTTTAATTACAGAGCAATGGGTGAGGGTTTACTTACAGAAATGTGGGTGCTCCCTGCCTTCCCCCCTTAAGGCCACACTGTAAATCTCTACCCAAGCAGGGATGATGGCTTCCCCAAAGCCACATAAAATGACCCTCCCCTAGTCTTCCCCAGCCTGGATACTCTAGCCCTTTCCCCCAGACCATGTGCAATTAGGAATAAATTGTTGAAGGTGTGGCTGGATGCTCAGGTGAGGTTTCAGTGACACTCCCTGCCCCTCCTACTCGGGCGTCAGCAGTCAACAAACCTAGCTGTGATGGTCTTAGGGCAAGATGGTGAGTGCAGCTGAACTCAGGAAGACAACAGTCATGAAGGTAGGAAGGGGACTTGATGAGAAGAAGGGGTTCATCAGGAATGGGAGGAGGGATCAGAAAAGATAATGGGGTGAAATGACCAGAACACATTATACACAACTGAAATTGTCAAAGAATAAAATAAAATTTTAAAAATGCTGTTTGACTCTAGCACTCCTTGGAAAGCAGCTACTTGTTCATTTTGAACTTGGAATACACTTTGGAGGAGGTTCACTGTTCTTTCTTCCCTTTATTACTATCACTTTTTTGTCAATAGATACACAGCTTTTTGGAACTTAGCACCTTATTGACTGTAATATTGAGCACTTGAAGCTACTTGGGATTTAATTTCTTTAGTAACAGGATTGTTATAAATATTACATAGGGAAAACTATACGAACTATTTTGAACAGAGTTACTAGTATAAATATGTGTATGATACACTGTTGTTTTATTCAACTGAAAATACATACAAACTATTTTGAACAGAGTTACTGGTATAAATATGTGTATGATAAACATTAAGTTGTTTTATTCAACTGAACACACTGGACAGGGTCTAGAACAATATAGTGACTGACAAGGCAAAAGAAATGGCAGTGGAAACAGTCCATGTGGCCAGGTACCATTTGTCATTTAGCAGGATCATTTTATTGTTATTATTTTAGCTGGTAACGACAACTCTTTTCTTATCCCACAGATTCTGATGATAATTACCCAACCTACAAAGTTCTTGGGGTCGCGCTGTCCTATGCCACATCTCACCTGCATCTCTAGCATGAGCGTTTTGGCTTCAGAACATCCCTTGGTTTCTCACCACTGAGGTCATTCACATGGTACTCTTTTTGCTTTGGAGTTCAAAGGAAACCTGCTGGAAGGAGTTGGAAGCTGGAGTTACATGGGGGAACTGAGGGTCTCCTGGAGGAGTGGTACAGGTCTGGAGTGAGGAAGTAGCCAGTCCAGGAAAAGAGGACATGAGCAGAGGCCCAGGGGCCTCGAGTGTCTTTGGGAACGTAGGAAGGTGTTTGTTACTGGCTCAGAGTGGTTGGGGCCCAATGGTAAGGAAAGTAGGAGGTGAAGGCAGATAACTACGAAGTCCTAGGGGGCAGGTGAAGGGGCTTGGAACTTATGGAATCACGTGGTGAGTCTTTGCTGGGCTTTAAGTGGGGAAAGGCATGGTCTAATATTATCTATTTATTTTCTGTGAGTTTTTTTTACAGTGTTGGGATTGGACCTAGGGCCTCATGCATCCTAGGTAAACTCTGCTCTTGAGCTACAGCCTTATCTCTAATCTTTATTTTTCCCTTGGGCTGAGAGAGCAGTGTAGAGAGGAGAATATGTATATAGCAATATGAGTTTTAAGTGCCAAGCCGGGGAGGAGGAGCAAAGAAGCAGTGACTGCCACAATTCAGGAGAGAGATGATGAGTGGGGGCGGGGGGGGGTAGGAGGAGGCGATCATGTCAGTGCAGCGGACTGCCCATGCCATACCCTGCCACACCTGGTTGGTGGCATAGGTTATAGATATTAGCTATTTCTTTTAATAAATGCACCATGTAATTATTAACCAATGACTCTATTACCTTGACTTGTATAGATCTTTGGTGCCAAACTAAGGTACACATTGTGATAACTTTGAGGCTTTTAAAGTTTCAACCCCAGAGAGTCTGAATTAACTGATATGGTATATATCAGCATGGAGAGTTTTCAAATTTCACCACCTGATTCTAAAATGAGTAGCAAAGATCAAGAGTTAGCAGTTTGGTATTATCCAAACTGCATAAAAAGACAAATATTCCTTGAGACAATACAGTTCTGTCTTCCTGACCTTGTCCATAGGCACCTGTAGCTGGGTAAAATCCCAAACAACACAAAACAAACAAGTGTTCACAATAACACAACAGTTGGCCAGCCCAAGCTTGGAAGTTAAATGTTGAGTCTTACCTGCATTTTCATCAAATCAATTGATTATGGCTATAATTGGCATTTTTGAGACATTCTTAATCTCTCTCTTCGGATTATGAGTGATTTCCATTGCCAACGAGTTGCATTTTTCTTCTGCAGCTTTATTGACTTATTTAATTGATTTAAAATTTTAATTTATTATTATTATTAGTTGTGTGTGTGCACATGTGTGTGCATATGTGCGCATGTGCACATGGACGTCAGAGGACAGCTTTTGAGAGTTGAGTATCGCCTTCCACCTGTTTGAGGCAGGGCGTCTCTTGTTTCTGCTGTGCTGTTGTATTCCAGACGAGATGGCTTGAGAGTTTCTGGGCAGTTCCCTTGTCTCTGCTTCTTATCTCACTAGGAGTGTTGGAGTTACAAATTAGCACCTTCAGTTCCAGCTTTTTACCTGGGCTCTGGAGGCTGAACTCAGGTTGCAAGACTTGTGTGGTAAGTGCGCTTGCTGGCCCATTTACTGTCTTTGAATAAATCCATCTCAACTGGCTTGTTTCCCTACGTGTTAGAGCATTACTGTACTGCAGCCCTTTCACTGTCATCCCACATTGGTGCTTTTCAAATCTGAGTGCTCATGGAGAATGGCCTGGGAATCTTATCACAGGGCAGATTCAAATTCTAGGTCTGAGCCTGAGACTATTTTCCAGTGAGCTCTGGTCATGCTGAAACTGCTGGTTCACAGTCCATACTTTTGTGGTTGGTTGGTTGTTTTTTTTGAGGCAGGGTCTCCCTGTAGCTCCAGCTGGCCTAGAATTCACTATATAGCTTAGGCTGGCCTCAATTTCACGGAGATTTGCCTACCTCTGCCTCCTGAGTACTGGGATTAAAGGTATGTGTGGCCATAGCCCATACTTTTGATACAGGATCTTAAGCCCCAGAAAATATCCTAAGTCATTTTCCATTCTACAGGTGGCCCAGGCTAGTCTTAACTTGTGATCCTCTTGCTTCAGGCTCCTGAGTCCTGAGATTACAGCACCAGCATGCCTAGCATTAGCAACATTAGTTTCCTCTTCAGTATTTCTTTTTTCTGAGACAAGGTGTCACCCCACAGCTCAGACTGGCCTCCAACACTTCCTGAGTGCTAGGATTAGAGCTTTGAGTCACAATATCTGGTTTTCTTTTTTATTATAAGCATGTGAAGGGAAGTTTTTAAAGAAACAATAATGGTATTTAATTTCTAAAAACATCTAGGTGAAATATTGCATATGGTGATCAATGAGATAAATACAAATCATTTTCTGTCTGTGCATGACATTTCTGCAGGTTTTAAACCTCTATTATTCATTCATGACACCTGGGAGGATCTCTACGAGTCTATGCAAATGGGAGGGAAGATTCTGAGTTCTACTGTTTTGAATCAAGATCAGGCTCTTATGATTCACAAACTGTGTAGTTGAAGTGCTTAATGTACGTCAATGGATGAAAAGGCACCCTCTCAAAATATGTGACAATGCTTTTTAACTCAGGTTTTGATCTTTGAGACGATAAAGTCAGACCTGTATAGTGCTGGGAGAACTCATATCTGTGTATATAATTTTGGAGCGCTTTGTATGTAATGACAGACAGGTGAGTCTTTTCCCCCCTCAGAGTACAAAGTTCAGTAAAGCTGACTAAAAATTCATAGGAATAAAAAAAATCGTCTCATGAACTCCGAAGTTTGATATGTTTTAGTATTCCACTTTTGTTTGCTTCCCTTCAGGCTAAGCACTCATAAAGAATATTGATTACGTTCCTTGAGTAAGGAAAATGCAAGTTTCTGTATACAACCCGAATGCTATGTTGAGTAAGAGGTCAGTGGAATGAAACCTATTTTTGACTTCTACTGTTTTTTCAAATTTATTCAGTGGAGGAGTTTTTGTTGGAAGAAAGCTCTGACAGATGTCAGGAGTGTTCTAGTCACTTCAGGAGTAGAAAGCACCCCATTAACTTAAGCCAAAACACATAGTCTTGACTTAGAAGTAAAATTCCAGGGGCTGAAGAGATGGCTCAGCAGTTAAGAGCATCGACTGCTCTCGTAGAGGACCTGGGTTCAAGTCCCAGTATCACATGGCAGCTAACAACTGCCCATAACCCCAGTTCCAGGGGATCCAATGTAGTCTTCTGACCTCCAAGGGCACTGCATGACATGGGCACACTTACATACATGCAGGCAATACACTCATACACATAAAATAAAAATAATAAATAAAGTATTTTAAAAAAAGAAGTAAAATTCTTCAGTGTTTCAATATACACTGAAAATTAGAGTTCTTTCTCTGCCCGGATCACAGCCATAGGTCCTCTATTCTGGAGAAGGAGTGCAGTGTCTCATTCTTTCTCATTCTTTCCTTTAGGCTCCTCTGGGGTCAGAGCACCAGGAGGTGGGTTGGAAAGGGGCTGAGCAAAGTTCTTAGGTGAGTGATGTGTTTGAGAGATGAGTTGCACTGTTTGGCCTGGCAGATGCTTACAGGCCAATCATTCTATCATCAGAGTGTTGGCAGGCTCTTTAGAGTTTCCTCTGTGGGGTTTCTGAGATGCCAGGCCTGGGAAGTAGGCTGAACACACTATTCCTACTCTGGATGCATTTTTCCCATAATTAGTTTTCTGGAATTTCCACTCCACAAGGGTTATGGAATCCTGCTGCTCCCAAGAGGTTCTCTGTCAGCAGAATTCAAAATGGTAGCCACTGACATGTTCCCTATAGGTGGGGTAGGATCAGGGGTATGCCAGGCAGCAACCTGGGGCAGAATACCTTTTACAATTCCTTTTCCAGTATTAATGCCTCAACCATTTGATAGCCTTACAGGCATAGGGCTACTCAGCTTTTATAACTCTTTGAATTTATACCTGGTGGTTTGATGTCTTACTTGGAAATTTTTATATTTATATAATCTTCGATGCCTTAGTTATAAGTTCAAAATTAATATTCTGTTACCCTATTAACTTAAATTTGTGTTTGTGTCCAAAAATAGGCCAATTCCTAAACCACTGATCTGTGTCAAAATACTTTCCTATGTTTTACATTTCTCATTTGGACCCAATAATTCTTTGCTGTGGAAGCTGTGCTGGGCATTGCAGGATGTTTAGCAGCATCCCTATCAATATAAAATACCATCTTACCTGACTTTCCTAGGCACGACTGTACAAATACCTCTCGGACTTGACCAAATGGCCCCTAGGGGGCAAAATTATTCCTGACTGAGACCCACCACTATCAGTGTATGCATACAGGGCTGAGGGCTAACATGCTTCACACCCATGACCTAAACCAGAACACAACCCTGAAACAATCTCAGACCTCTGCTTTATAAACCTCCAGGGACCCCTAGAGAGGTCAAGTGGGTTACTTGGTGGCACAAAGTTCCTACCATGGATAGGACTGGAAGGAACCTAGGTACCCTGGCTCTCACACAGCACTCATTGTGAGGATGGGGATAAATGATTATTAATTTTCAACAGCACCACTAATTTTAAAGTACCTATGCTTAGAATTTTCTGTGCCAAAATTAGAACATGGAAAAACCTTATCTAATTAGTCAGTGAATAGCACTGAATTAAAATTGGACAGTATAATTAATCAATGCTAAATTGTAGTCAAACCCATTATCCTTGAGTAGATTATCTGTGTGACCCACTGTCCCCTTCTGACACCTCAAGCCAAGGGCTGCAGATGCTGATTGGAGGCCTTGGGGAAGGGGAGGGACTGGGGGCTGACGGTACCCTGTGAGTGGCAGTAAATCATTTTGTGCTGTCTGTGGTTTGTTTCTGTCTATGTGACTGCTCCTCTCCATGAACAAAACTAATTGAGAAATGACTGTTGCAGACTTTTATTAGAGAAGGCTAGAGATAGAAAAACATTTCCAGAAAAAATAGAAATTATTCAATTGTCTATTCTAACTATGGTCAGCTTCAGATTTGAATGATCAAATTTCCTGTTGTGTTTTTTTTCTTGCTCTTAGAGGGTTCTTCAAGTTAAAAAATTAATTAAAATACTACTTACATTTTATTTATTGTCTTTATGTGTGTTGTGTGTGCATGCATGTGTGTGTGTGTGTGCGCGCACGCACATGTGTGTGCCACAGCACACACATGAAAGTCAGAGGACAACTTGTAGGAGTTGGTTCTCTCCTTCCACCATGTGGGTTTCCAGGGATCCAACTCAGGTTGTCGGGCTTGGTGGCAAGTACCTGTACCCATTGAACCGTCTCACTGGCCCAAAATAAAAATGTTTTTTTCATCACTGAATGAAACATGCTTTCACAGAGTTATTTTGCCTTGTAAGAAACAGTTTATTAGTCAAATTTTGCAGTTTGTCCTACAGTATCCATTTCATTTTAAATCCAGTGGTGTCTTTGATGATGAGCTCCTGCCTGGATGAATGAATGTCAGCCCACACTCACATGTCTGAGTCTGGATTCCCTGGGATCCGCTGACACCCTGTAGAGTCTTCCTCTCCCAGGCCTATCTGGGTGGGTGTGTGGGTGTGGGGGGAGACAGTCTTAGCTAGAAATAGGGAAATTATCAGCGAGTCTCTCTTGATACTAATTAAACATTTTTAAATGATGAAAAATATTATACATTTACCAAACCCTCACTCTGTGAGACCCA
This sequence comes from Nannospalax galili, assembly GCF_000622305.1. NCBI lineage: Eukaryota > Metazoa > Chordata > Mammalia > Rodentia > Spalacidae > Nannospalax > Nannospalax galili. The sequence continues at coordinate 3,574,618 of NW_008357637.1, read as the reverse complement.
CACTAACATGTCTGTACTTTTAATCTTTATGACAGCTTCTCTTTCCCCTTGAAGAAGTTATTATTTCATTTCTGACATGGGCCAACCTTTTCAAGATCCTGCAGCTATAGATAGTGGGGCTAGGTTTTGGAGGTCTCTTGAGAGCTCCAGAGCCTCTTTTCTTAGCCATGACATGGTCTTTGCCCCCTCACGTATGCTGACGTGAAGGTTAGTTTTAATTGTCAACTTGATACAATCTAGAATCACCTGGGAAGAGAGTTTCAGTGATGGATTGTCTGGATCATGTTGGCCTCTGGGCGTGTCTGGGGGATGGATTGTCTTGATTCCATTAATTGATGTGGGAAGACCCAGCCCACTGTGCATGGTAGCATTCTGTGGGTTTGGGTCCTGGATTGTGTAAGAGTGAGAAAGTGAGCTGGGCAGTAAGCTTGTATGCATTAATTCATCTCTCTCTCTGCTCCTGACTGTGGATGTGATGTGACTAGTTGCTTTAAGGTCCTGTCACCTTGACTTCCCTGTTATGATGGACTGTGATCTGGAATTGTGAACTTGAATAAGCCCCTTTTTTCCTTTTTTTTTTTTTTTTTTTTGGTAAGGATACTTTATCGTAGCAACAGAAAAGAAACCAGGATATTTGGATTATAACTTCTTTAAAACGTCTCTAGGGATTGTCCTTTTCCTGTGGCCTTTGCATTTTGCCTGGGTTCTGAGAGGTTACTCGGCAAATGTCACATAGCTCACCCTAATCTGATTGAAATGCTGATTTTCATAGGCTACTCTGCCCACCTAGCTCCCTCTGTGGCTCCCTCCTTTTTACTGTGTTGAGTTCAAAGGCTTCATCTATTACTGTGTTCTAATATCTGCTCCCTCATCCAGGCACAGCTATCACCTGCTTCTCTCCCTTTGGGAACCCTTTTCCTTCCTTGCGATGGACCAGCCCAGACCAGAGCAGTTCAGTCCGACGGGAGCAGGGTCCCCGAAAGGGTGGACAAGGATTCGGCTAATGACAAACAGACAAACACACAGGAGTTTGGTGAAAGTCTGAGTGTAATTTTGCAGCTGCAGAGCTCAGATTATAAATTACAAAGTTACATGATTACATCAATAAGCCATTGTTTTGCGGTTTAACCATTTTCTAAGAGTTCTGATTCCAGAGACAAAAGTGGAACACAGGTGAATCAAAATACATTGTCAAACATTAACTAGTGCTAAACAGAAAGTTTCTGTTTTTCATCTTGGTGAGTCACATTAGAGACTTTTAAAATTTATAATCTGTGGTTACACAATGAGCTGACCCCAAACCACTATGTACTTTCAATACTAGCTCTATAGTCATTAATAATTCTATTTGAATTCCAGGTGAATCACAATAATGTTGCTTTATATCTGCCTTTTATTTTTTCTTGTTCATTAATATGTCCCAAACCCCATTACGTCAGTATCCCATTTTAAACCTGTAGCTCTCATGAAACCCTTCCAAGTATGGGACTTATAAACATAACTACTTCTTCTTACTTTCCATGAAATAAACATTGTCTCTGTATGCTCTCCTTTTGTCCCTTACTAAGCAGGCACCAAGGTGGCCTAAATCTGGCAAGTCTATCCATGAATTGTAATGAATACCATGAAACTTTCCTTCCTTGAATAATCACTCATCTATTATTTCCTACATAAACTCTTGATTCTTACTGTAACTTATCTAGGAGTTTCCAAGGTTGCCTATTCTTAGCTGCTTTGATTATTGTATGTTTAGGTCTCAGGTCTCAGGTCTCAGGCCTCAAGCCTCAGGTCCCTGCATCTCCCCTTATTATTTTAAGTGAGGCTTCTCAGGGATAGCCCTGGGAATGGGAGTCACCGTCCCTTTTCCCTATTTTATTATGACCTCCCTGTCTTAGGTTGCCTCTCCTCAGGTTCTGAAGTTGCCCGTCCTTGGGTAACCCTGTCTTAGGTTCATCAGTCTGGGAGGGTCTTACCCGTCATTGGGATTAGTCATGCATGTGATTATCAGGGGTCTATCCCATAAAGAGGGCAAAACAGCCTCACATTTTTAGGCCAACTCAAGCATCCAGGCCTAGACTTGTCTAGGGGTGGGACCCGAGGGAGATAGACTGGACCAAGACTTCCTCTGTCTTGGCTTCTTGATGACTGAACAGAGACACCTGAGGAAGTATAGTATCAGATGACTAAGTTCCCAGGAAATCATCCATATCCAGTTTCTCTTTAGGTGGGCCTAAGGATCCGAGTAGGTACAAAACAATCCTCTATAAAGAAAGAATAAGAATAATATTGCATCAATAAAGACAGGAACTAAAGTAGAACAGAGGAAGACACGGCATGCTCTTTTAACACAGCCATCTCCAGGAGGCATTCTTCCTTTGAAGTTTTCTCAGCCTCGACCCATGGAGAGTACCTCACGTAGGCTCCACTGGAGGTGGCGTGACACTTCCTGGGACAATAATAGGCCTGGTCTGCCATTTGCTAAGACCTATCTAGTCACTGGTCCCTGGCCTGATACCCACCTGAGCCCTAGATCAATCCAGGTTATTTGTAGTTTATTTTTCTCATCACTTAATATATGTTCTTGGTCCACTTTTTATGACCTTATGGCTCCATCATCTTTTCCAGAGTCTAAGAGTTCAGAAGAGGAGTAAGCTTCGAGAATCCCAGCTCAGTCATGTGAGCTGAATTGTTTGGCATCGGCTTTCAGAAATGGAAAATCACATCGAGACAGAATAAGATATGGTGAAAATCTTTGAGTTTTGCTACGAACAGAGCTTCTCAATCAAAAAGATACTGGGCTTTCCTAAAGGCATCAGTATCATCAGGGAAGGGGACAGTCACATTGATGTTTAAGCAGAACATGCTTAAACAACTTAATTGTTTCTTTTCCATTTTCCATTTCACCATCCAAATTGATACAATGTTTATGAATCATAAATCATGTGCATGGTGCTTATTTATGACTTGAGATTAGTAATTGTTATTAATTTGAGAAAATTATTTGTTCTGATTCTAAATGGATATTTCTAACACTCCCAGTAGAGTAAAATCCTATAGCTTTCTTTTTTGTTGTTTTTTGATTTTTTGAGACAGGGTCTCACTAGGTAGATCAGGCTGGCCTGGGACTCATAGAGATCTGCCTGTCTCTTCCCCCTTAGTGCTGGGATTAAAGGCACAGTCAAAAATACCATAACTTTCTAGAGCATCTTACTTTAGAGTTTTCATATTTCTTTGTAATGTAGTACAGTATGGCTTCCAAGCCCTGTGAGGTATAGTAGTATATCAATTTTTGTAAAAGGAATTTGAAAAATATGAATTATGAAAGAGTTTGAATTGGGGCTGGAGATATGGCTCAGCGGTTAAGAGTACTAGCTACTTTTCCAGAGGAACAAGGTTTGGTTTCCATCATACAAGGTGGCTAACAACCATCCTTAACTCCAGGTCTAGGGGATCAGGTCTCTATGGGCATTGCATGACACATGAGTACACTTACATACATGCAGGCAAAACACTCATACACATAAAATAAATAAATTCTAAAAAATATTTTAACTTATGAATGCTACTGAGTAATTTTTGAAGTTTATTTTGGGGACTGACAGAGATCAGTAGAATGCACAAAAGACATTTTAAGGACACGTCCAGAAAGTAAGTCTAAAGTGTGTTGGTGTTTCCTCATTTTTCCATATCTACTGATATGGGTGGTGAGGTTTTATCTGCAGTTCCTTAGATTCTGCGTTTGCCTATTTGACATCCTTTAGTTATAGGACCAAACTAAGTCAACATGTTTTCCACCTCCCCATGTGTGTGTCTTCATATGACTGAAGAGGAGATGGGCAAAGAAAGGGCCCATGCCCGTTCTCTGCAGCTCTTTCATAAGACCTAACCCATTCCCAAAGGTTTATGAATTATTCATTTTCTCCAAATTATTAACACACTTCTCTATTATTATTTTTTATTTTTTAAAATATTTCTATTGAATTTTTGTGTATTTCATACAGAACTTCTCAATCTATCTTAATCATCTTTATACCCCCTTCCCCACTGACACCCTCCCATCGCCTTCCAACTGGAATTCATACATTCTGTTATTTGCCTTAAGGCCTATTGTGTCAACTTAGCGTCCCCAGATGTCCCTCAGTACAAGTTCATCTACTGAGGTCTAGTCAGCCTATCTAGTGTCTCTCGCTTTAGGAAGATCAGCTCTTCCTCACCCAGCAATAATCAGTTGCCAATATTTCTTCAGCTAAGGTTGGGATCTGCTGCCCATTTCCCCAATTCTATACTTTGTTTTTTTCTTCATGTAAACTTAACATATTTCTTAATACCACCATAATGGAGATTAAGTTTCAACATGAATTTTGTATGGAATACATTCAAACCATAGCATATACATTTACATTATTATCCTAGTTCAGTTAATGATCAGCGTTTACATGGTTAGAACTGCATAAATATTGTTGATTGCCCAGTCAAAAATAGATCATAGGAGTTGAAGAGATTGGTCAGTGGTTAAGAATGCTTGCTATGCAAACATGAGTACCTGAGTTCAAATTCCCAGCACTCACCTAGAATGCCAGGTATGGCCTCATGTGGCTGTAACCCCATCCCTGTAAGTGGAAATAGGAGCCTTGCTGGGACTTGATGGTTGCCAGCCCAGCTCCAGTTTCACTGAGAGATCTTGTCTCAAGGAGATAAGGTGGGGAATGATAAAGCGAAATGACTGACTTCCTCTGTGAGTATGCACAATGTGTGCATACACTATACACATACAACACACACATACCACACACACGTGCATACAGACAGACACATCTACACACCAGACAGACACATCTACACACCAAAATCTTTTTTAAAAAGGATATATATATATATCAGGGGCTGGAGAGATGGCTCAGTGGTTAAGAGCACTGGTTGTTCTTGCAGAAGACCTGGGTTCGAATCCCAGTATCCACATGGCAGCTAACAACTGTCCATAACTCCAGTCCCAGGGGATCCAACAGCCTCTTCTGACCTCCATGGGCATAGCACGACATGGGTGCACTTACCTACATGCAGGCAATACACACATACACATAAAATAAAAATAATAAAATTGAAAAAAAAGAAATGGCCATTTCTAAAAAAAAGAATATATATAAAACAATGTTGTGTAACTGTTTTTCCTCAAACTATCTTTTTTATTGAAGTAAATAATTGTTCTTATTTTTCATTTGCTTAATTCTAAATACATATTATTACTTTTCTCCAAATCTACTAGCAGATCTGTCATTCAATGCCAATAAATGTTCTGTCAAGTTCCAAACACTCATTTCTGCTTCCTCCCATAGACTCCTGTCACCTAGCCCTCATCTTCCATCAGATTTTGACTGAGTGCTCTGTGGGGAGCATCTCTCTCTGCTGCATCTCATCTATCTTTTCAGGTTGATTCGTTCATTGAGGATGCTTTCTCCAAACTAAGTACCTAAGGAAGGATAGATGGGAAGCAATTTTTTAGATTAAAAATAAATTTATTTCAACCTCATATTTGATTGAATACTGGATGAAGTATAGAATTCTAGATGGAAAATAACTTCTCCCATGAATTTTGACTATATTTGGGTCTTCTAGAATCTAGTTGAAGTCTTATTTGGGTCTTCTAGAATCTAGTTGAAGTCTTATGTCATTCTGAATCTTTTTGTTATATTTTTTCTGATATCTTTTATAATAGCCATTGTATTTTTGATATTCTAAAATGTAAGGTTATTGTACCTTTTAATCACTTTTCAAAAGCATGTTAGAAAAGCATCTTGAAAAAAGGTACAAAGTTTCTAGAAATCCGAGGTCATTATAAAAGAAATATTCTAGGGTTGAAGAGATGGCTTAGCTGTTAAAAGCATGTTCTGTTCTTCCAGAGGACCCAAGCTTGGTTCCTAGCACCCATGTCTGGTGGCTCACAACCACCACTAATTTCAACTCCCAGGAATCCAATGCTCCATTGCCCTTTGCAGGCACCTGAACACATGTGCACATACTCACATTCAGGCACACACACACACAATTTAGAAGAAGAGAAAGGGAAAGAAAAGAAATATTTCTTTGGGAAAAGGAAGGCAAGATGCTCATGGAAATAATGATTCTAAAGGAATCAGAATTTTTTTCTAAAAATTTTAAAATTTATTTTTATTTTATGTGTATCAGAGTTTTGCCTGCATGTAGGTAAGTATATCACATGTATATGGTGCCCGCTACGGCCAGAAGAGGGCATTGGATTCCCTGGAACTGGAATTACAATTGTTAGCTATCATATGGGTGTTGGGAACTGAACTTGGGTCTTCTGCAAGAGCAGCCAGTGCTCTTAACCATGGAGCCATCTCTACAGACCAAGGCATCAGAAAGTTTAAAAAGTAATTAAAAGTGTTCAAGATTTTTTTCTTGGTTCCTTTAAAATAGTGATTCTTAACCAAGGGTCATTTTGTCACAAAGGAATTATCTGACAATGTCTGGAGATATTTTTGGTTGTCATGGCTGTCAGAGAGAACTGCTCTGGGGCTGGGGTGGGGTAGGATAGAGACCATGTGTTAGGATTTGGATATGCAATATCCCCCATGGGCTCGTGTGTTAAAGCCTGGGTTGCCAGCTATTGGGGCTTTGGGAGATATATTAGATCTTGAAGGCTCTGACTTCATCAGTGACAGACATTAATCCATTGACAGAGTCATCTTGGGATGACATGATTTGGAGGTGATGGGATTAGGAAGTCAGGCTTAGTTGAAGGAAGTAAGTCACTGGGAGTAAGCTTTTGAAGTTATACTTTGTCCCTGTCCCTCCCTTTCTTCTCTCTGCTTCCTGGTCACCCTGGGGTGAGCAACTTTACTCCTCCACACACCCTGTCCTAACATTCTGCCCACCACAAGCACATCGTAGTAGGGCCAAGTGATCATAGACTGGAACCTCTGAAACTAGGACCCAAAGGTACATCCTTCTTCCCTTAATTTGTTTTCTTAGGTCTTTTTTCCCAACAGTGAAAAGCTGTTCAACAAAGCTGGGGGTGCTGCTAAAATCCTATATTGGAAGATGGGCATGGAGACACATACCTGTAATCCAGCACCTGTGCAACTGAGGCAGGAGGATTGCCTCTAGATTGAGGCCAACCTTGGCTACATGGCAAGATTCTGTCTCAAAAAACTAAAACTAAAATAAAACAAATCTTATGATACACAGAAGACACTGCACCAAGTAGTGTCACATCCAATGTATCAACAGAGATGTGATTGAGAAAGCCTGCTTTAAAGATTTCAAATTCCTTTGTTAGCAGAAATGCCCAAAATTATCAAATGTGCTTCATTTTGCATTCATTTATTTAATCCAAATATATTTAGTTGCATAACTAATAAGTGCTAGGTACTGTGCCTGTTCTCACAAAACTTGCAATCTCTTGAAATAAATTAGCTTACTTTTTATTTTTGATATATGTAGAGATTATATAAAATAGAATATCTTCCTCTGCAAACTTAGAGTTACATAAATTAGAATTAAAAAAAAAAAAAACAAAGGAATTTGAACTAGAAGTCACATTGAATAAAGGTCCTTTTCCTTTTGCTTCTGGGGAATGATAGAGAAAAAGTGAGTACCTGTGATTGCTCTGAGCTCAGGACATTTGTGTATGGTTGTGTATGTAAGCTGTCAACTTCACAAACGCTCCCAGTTAAGGCAAAGCGCACTTCTTAGCAACATACTCTGTTCCAAAGGCCAAAAATGTCAAAAGTATTTGGGAGCCCTTATCTAATCCCTAAAAGATTTTAGGGTTACCTCTTCAGAGGGGGGAATGTTAGAGTAGCAAAAAGCTCCATACGTTTAACTGGTTAAGATTATAAAATCCCTAGTCTATCTGTTGGAGGACCCACTTTTCCAGTCTCACTGGTCCATCACCTGGTGATAGAACCGCCCCTAGGAAGACAGGTTCACCTTAAGTTATGCTAAATAGATGAGCAGAATACACAGTGTGTTAATGAGGTAGCAAATTTTCCTGCCTGGAATTCTGTCTTATAACACAGAACTCTGCAGAACTTCTGACCAGCCACAATCAAGTAGGTCTCTGTAAGTTTGTCTGCTTTCTGCTGTTTGGGTCCATTCTTCAATTATTTTATGAATGAGACTAACAACCCTCTAGGGGACCCTCTTTCCCCCCTGTTTCAGTACAGGCCAAAACTATGGACATATGGTGCCTTACTTTAATTAAGAGACAAAATGCCTTATAGTAACAGTATGTGAAGGTGCTTTGCAGACAATGATAGACTGGCACCATCCTTTGAAATATTCTGGAAAAAAAATTCATTTTGTACCCTTTGTATGTTCAGAATGTAGCATTATCAGAAACCCTCAAAAAAAAAAAAAAACTTCTCCAAAGTTTTGCTATATTTGAGTCTTGTACCTGCATGCCCTTCACCTTCCAGAGTGGGCTGGAGAGATGGCTCAGTATGGTTAAGAGCGCTTGCTGCCCTTACAGAGTGTTAAGGTCTGAGAGTCAGGAATAATTCCCACAGACACGAAGGAAAAATGCATAAAAATTTTATTCAGAAATTTAAAGTATAAAGTAACCAAAGTAGTGGCTAGCCAGGCATGGACTCCACAAGCCAAAGATGGCGTCTGGCCCTGAATAATAGCAGGCTGGGGCTTTTATTGGGGAACTCCACAGAAACCCAGGCGTGTCAAGCATCTTTTAAAATGATTGGATGCCCCCACATCCTGAGTATGGGGAAGTTCTGATTAGACTGGGCTGTCCTCAGGGCATTGGAATGTGCTGACAGTTATCCTTTATCTTTTAGGGCCAGAAGTTTCTCTCTGTAACTTTTAAGGCTTTTACATGCCTGGGCTTGCTTAACCTATAGCTTTCTGGGGTGGGTGTGTGGGGGTAGTAACTGGAAATTTACAACATGCCTGGACTTGTCCAGGCTTGCCTGAAGAAGCTGTAAGCTGGCCAAAATGGAGTTAGTGCATTCTGACTCTTCACAGAGGAACTAGGTTTGGTTCCCAGCAACTACACGGCAGCTGTCAACCATCTGCAATGCCAGTTCCAGGGCATCTGATGCCCTCTTCTGGTCTCTTTGGGCATTACACAATATGAATGCACATGTACATGAAGGCAAAGAACTCATTCACATTAAAATAAAATAAAATAAAATAATTAATTAAAAAATTTAAAACTCCAAACAAAAAATAAAAAGACAGTTACTTCTAAGTTGTCTGGACATGTGATTTTGGGCCCTATGGAAGACCCAGGGTCTCTGTGCCCCTGTTCTGGAAGCAACTAGAATGTTTGATGTAAATACAAGTTCTTAAATTTTACATAGATAAGAGAAACCAGAGTCTCCAGAGTCTCTAGGTTGCAGCAAAGACTGTTGCTTGCTTGGTTTTGGTGCTGGGGATGCCCAGGCCAAATGTGCTAAGCATGCACTCTGCCACTGAGCTTTACCTCCAGCCCAACAGTAACTCAGTAAATTCATGATTATTGTTATTTTTTGAGACAGAGTCTTTCTGTAGCCCCAACTGGCCTGGAACTTGCTACGTAGACCAGGCTGGCCTTGATCTCAATGAGATACACCCGCCTCTGCCTCCCAAGTCCTGGGATTAAAGGCACCACAATGCCCAGCTAATAACTTAGTATTTTAACAAGATCCCCATGTGAGATTTTACTCACCAACCCTTGAGACCCTCTGGCCCAGCCTCTGTGTTGTCGTGAAAATGTCTGTGAATATTTGAATTCTGAGGTGTCTTAATACTAGGAATAAAATGAAACATCATTCAGTTTAGACCAATTTGACTTGTAGCTTGATTGGTTATCAAGTGTATAAGCATGAAGTAATGGTACAATGTCTTTGAGTTCTGATTTCCCACATTTTAAAATGGAGATAAGAGCATACACTTCATAGGATATGCCTTGAGATCCTTGTGAAATGCTTACGTGGTCTGGCATATAGTCAGTACTCAATATCCCAGTTATAAAGGCACTCAACTCAGAATCCAGAGAAAATTCTTGACTTAATTTTCATGATTTCTCCAGCAAAAGATAGTGTCTTCAGTTTCACAGTGTGTTATTTTCTCCTCTTATTTTTCCTGAGTAAATTAGAGAAGCCAGATTGCTAGTTATACTCCCTGGACCCTCTCCTCTCCAGGCAATGTACACATGCTTATGTATTACGCACATGTATGTGCATGCACACACTCACACACTCTTCCTCTCACATGTGCTCTCTCATATTCAAATCTATACCCCCCCCTCCAGCTCTCTGCAACTCCCAAACAGACTTTCTCCATAGTGCATGCTAGTACTTTCTTTGCTCTGGTCAAGCTGCCCATTCACACCCTCTCCCCAGATCTACTAAATTGGGCCAGTCACGCTAACATTTAGTCCCCTTCAGATGGCACAGGCTTTAATAGAGACAAGTGGGCAGAGCTGGTGGCTGGAGGACGGGACCAGAAGATGTAGAGGGTATAGTCAGGGGCTTTATACTGGGCCGACCAGGCCTCTTTCCCCACTGTGGCCTTTGATGCCACGTTTGGGGGTGAGGTGGAGATGCAGCACCCTTGAGCCTGAAGGATTGTGGAGTGTAATCAGAGCCAGGCACGGAGAGCCCTCCACTGGCTCTTCCAATCACAATGTTGTGATTAGTCACACTTCCTGCTTGGAAAACAGGCAGATATTAGAAAGGGAAATCCTACCGTGAGGTTTGGATGGGGTTTCAAATAGCTCTTTTCTGTAAATAAGATTAAAAGCAGAAGGTGGAAGGTAAGTCATCCAAAACTTCCCTGTAGGCTAGGTCTTATTGAGCCTTGCTGGGAAGCCCTGGGGGCTCTTACTCCGTGTGACTGACCTCATGATTGGGTGGTGTTTCCTATTCAAGTGACTTTGACCAGCACTGTCTATGATGGACTGTTGAATTATGGGTAAGAGTTGAAAGGGTACAGTGGGAGAAGGCTCTGGTGCAAGTTTGCTACTGTCAGTAAGTATCCGCTGAGCATTTATGGAGAAAGCTAGTGAAATTAGCTGGGTGACTCTCCTTAACACCCTAGTTTTACTTTCTTCATGTGGAAATTGTAATTTATTTCATAGACTGTTTTAATATGGGAGCGAATGCATATAGAGGACTTAAACCAGGACCTGGTTCATCCTGAGCCTTCAGGAAGCCTGGGTTACTATTCTCCTGAGGACTCTCAATACTGTAGGTCAAAGTGTGGCTTGGCTTGCCAAGGTATGGGGAGATTCACTGTGAAAGTTCGTGGCTTTATGTTACATTTTGAGGCTTAAAAAAAAAAAGACTTCTTTATAGACTCAAAATTTCCTGGAAATACAAATGTACCTTTTGAAACTTAGTCCTGACAGGTAGCTTAGGTGTCCCGCTGTGGTGGTGGTAATGGCTAGCATGTTGAAAGAAAACGCGTTTGTATTTCATGCAAAGCCCACAAAGAGCCTCCTTCGCTTGAACTTTAAACTTTACAGAGGAATAATAAAACGCACTGGAGCAAAAGTTCCTTAGCTTTTTTGCCACCAACAGATGGGGTTAAAGGTCTGTTAGTCTCTCTTTGGACTTGAGGAAGATGTGGACTTCCGGACAACCTTTTTAAGACTTGCTTCCGTACATTTTTTGCCTTAGGGCTCTGGGAAAACAGAATCCAACCATATGGAGATGGTGAACCGAGAGTGTGCAAACAATTCTGGTGTTTTGTTCATCTAGAAGCGAAGTGATGGCCTGCTAGCTGAAAAGTATTTTTTTGTTGTTGTTATTATAAAATCAAATTAAAAATCACAAGAAAACAGTGGAATGATCAGATTGCAAAAAGTTATTTGCTTTGATTAAAAGCACCAATAAATGTGTCTTGGTTTTATAACTGCTTCATTTAGCACTTGACATATAATAGATTTTTTTCACAGCATAATATCTCCATTGAAATATAATTATTTTACAGATTGCTCAACTGAATACTCTTACAGACATGCTGTTAGGGGGACTCACCCCTGGTGATCATTAGGCTATCATGACAACGTGCACAACTGATGGACATGTGAGGGATGTGGCAGCCACGTTTGGAGCAGAGCAGGGGATTTGTTGCAGAGCAATTACCCTAATGCATTTTTAAAAGCATAAAATAAAGAATCATTTCATTTGCTGAAAAGATATTTTAGGTGCTTCAGTAAAGCAGTGACAGAATATTTTGATTGTCAGCTTTTTTTCTTTAAAGTTAGATAATTACATTTACCAGTTAAAGAATTGCCATTTAAAAATAATATTTTGTCTAAATGTTTAAAGATGTCTATTAAAAATGTATACTGAACATGACAGCGGCCTTTTTGTGCTGTAACTCTAGTCAGTGGTCTGAAAACAATTAGGATGGAAAAATGTGCGTGTATTCAGTGCTCACTGGAGAGTCAGGGGTCTGTAGAGTACATTATGGTTTTGAAAATAGTACTGTTTTTTGCTGAGATAGGGTCTCAGAGGAAGGGTCTGTGGCTATCTGTGTGCTGCATTTAACTTTCTCTAGCAATCTCTCCAATGGGCAAAACCCACAGTAGTCTGGGGTCTAGGGTATCTGCTGTCTCATGTAAGAATAGAGAGAAGAGTTGAGAAGGGATATGATGGCCAAGGGTCCCCATCCATTCAGACCCCTCGGTTAGCATATGTATAACCAGCATGGCTGTACTGCCTGTTGAAATGCTGAACTACTTGCTCATCTGTTGGCAAAAAGTCCTTCCTCTGACACTGAGTGTGTCTCCAGGTTTCTCCCTGAGGCCCTCCAGGTGGGCTGCATGATCCAGCAGTCTAAGGTTACATACTTGCCCTACCAGGGGCTGCCTCATCCTGCCCACCAGGTTGGCTTCTGTTCCAGTGGATGACCATGGACTTCTCACCCTTTCACCAGTTTAGAATGTCCTAAAGTTAGCAAAAGAATGTCTGGAATACTGAAGAGTACTGTGCGGAAGTTGGCCAGTGTGACCCAGCAGTTCCTGGTCCCCTGACTCTAAGCAATGAAAGGCACGCCCAGCCCTCTCTGGTCAGTAGTGACCTTCTGGAGAAGGAAGAAGTACACGCATAAAACGAGCAGCCATGACTGGCTGACACGATGAGTCAGAGAACGATGCCCTTGAAACAAGTCCCACAGCTAGTGTGCAATGCCCCTTGGTTCTGGTCAGCAGCTGCCTCCTTTCCAAAGGACCGTTCCAAGCCCACACCTTCTTTCCCTGGCCTGAACATATCTTCAAACCTCTCAGTGTCTATAAAGACCCAGTAGGTTAGGCCCCTGGTATAGCTTAATTGTAGAGTGTTCCTTTAGCATGCACAGAGGCTCGATCCCCCCCCTCCCCCGCAACCCCAAACAACAAACCCAAAAACCTAGCAAGCAGGTCTCCCTGCCTCGCTGTTTGCCTCCCACCAACCTACCACAGCCCTACCTAGGCTGTCTATCCACCTGTAAGTCTGTTCTCTCAGCCTAAAAACCTTAGTGTCTTTCAAAGTGGGTGTGACCTTGAAGTAAGAACATCACCTCAACTTACATATTTACTTATAAATTATTTAAAAGTGCTATTGTATATATAATTTTTTAAAATTAAAATTTAAGTTTTATTTTATTCTATTTATTTTATTTTATTTTATTTTATTTTATTTTATTTTATTTATTTTTGGTCAGCCCCAGCTGACCTTGAACTCACAGATGCCTGCCTGCCTCTGCCTCCTGAGTGCTGAGACTAAAGGCATGTGCCACTATGACCAGCTTTTAAAAATATTTTATTATTTTGTGTGTATAAGTGTGTTGTCTGCATGTATGTAACTGTACCCGTGTTGTGCAATGCTCTCAGAGGTCAGAAGAGGACATCAGATTCCCTGGAACTGGAGTTATGCACAATTGTTAGCTTCCATGTGGGTGCTGGGAATGGAACTCAGGTCCTCTGTAAGAGCAGCCAGTGCTCTTAATCACTGAGCCATCTTGTCAGCCCCATTGTATATACAATATTCAAAAAACACCTAAGCCAGGTATGGTGGAACAGGCCTGGAATCTCAGCACTGGGGAGGCAGAGGCAAGAGGATTGTGAGTGCCTGGCCTGCTCAGGAAGACCCTGAAAAAAAAAAGATAACGAGAAGACAAAAGGACATGGTTAATAATTCCAGGCATTTTAATGTTTTCCTGATTCCCTGGGGACATGAAGTGCCCCAGCAATCACCCCGGATCTGGTTGAAAGACACATTCTGAATGAGTCAGCCTGGGCAGGCCTGAGACACTGCTCTGCCAGCCCAGGTGAGGCTATGGCTTTGGGCCATGACGTTTCCTTCATAGTTAAGTTAGGCTTGCATGTATTTTTCCTGATCTTCTGAGGATTGACTTGTGTAAATAATCCATGGTTGTTTTTCTTTTTTAAACTCTTAGAACTTTCTAAGTAAATGCTGTCATTACTAAGCTAAGTGGTAAATGTTTTCCTGGCTCTGCCTCACTTCCCTGAGGATGATCACTTAGAATTTAGAGCACCCTTAACAAAGAATTAATTGAGTACATCGTTTTGACTTGGGAAATTTATTTCAAATTAGGATTTGTGAGGAAAGTAATTTTTATGTGTACTCATGACAAAGTAATTAGTGATAGTTGTTTTGTTTAAAAGATGGGTTTTGGAAGAGTTGTTTTTTTTTTTTTTAAAGGTATTATTTATTATGGTGGAAGCCTGTGAGAGGGACTCTTTGTCCAGGACAATAGTCTTTTAGCCTTGTTAGTGCTGTATTCTGTATAAATGTGCCTAATTGTTACAGTTGCTAAACAGAACCCATCCCTCCAAGTGTGCTCATTTAGTTATGAGGAGGCATAATAGCAGTCGCATCTGAAATTTGCAGCAATTTCACATTTTCTTTCTGCAGACATTTTCCCCTTGTTGCTGGCGGTGCTGAGGAAGTGCCGCTGTTCACCCCATTGTCAGGGCAGCTGTCTCTCTATGTAGACGCTCTGTGCTCACCAACCAGGCAGATGGTAACTGGTAGCTGAGGCATGTCTTCTGCACACAGGACCCACTTTGTTGGCTTTGGGGAGCACAGCTGCCACGCTGTTAGGAGGGTGACAGCAAGGCGCTGCCTGCATTTCAGATGCTGGAGCCCTTGTAAAGAGCCATGTGTTTGGAAAGGGTGCTTGGGGTCTCCAGAGCATTGAATAGGCACTTGCATATTCAAACTGCCAGAGCTGTGTGAAAATATGGATTGCTATTAATTAGAATTTTGGATAGGAACCAGGCAGGAGGTATGTTGCAAGAACTAGGGAAACTGTTCTGCCAGATCTGCATGCTAATGTCTTCTTGATGCCAGAGGCCAGCCCAGCACCCTGCAGCCTGCCTCAGAACAACTTCTAAGGCTTCATTCACTTCCACCTCCACCTGTGTGGAGCCTTTGTGCTAATAAAATCTACTCTGAAGAGGCTTGGATAAAGCCCTCAGTTACCTAGACAGGGATTTATTCTGTTTGCGGTGAAGGAACATTGTGAGATTCTGGATCCTGTCACTTGCCCTCTGAAAAGGAAAGGCTCTATGGCTGGGAATCGGTTCCTTATTACCAAGTCCAGCTCTTAAGCTGTGGCTCCAGCTCTGTTGCTCCTTTCAGCCCCTCCCTTTGTGCCCAATGTCCTCACAACTGGACATTCAGACTTAATCCAGAAGCATATATTTAAGAACAACTCTATTAATATACAATTCACATATTACATAACTCGCTGATTTAATGTGTATGAATCAATGGTTTCTAGTATATTCTCAGACATGTACAATCATTAACATAGTCATCTTAGAACATTTTTTATTAACTTTGAAAGAAACCCTATGGTTTCTTTAGATACGTATGTGTGTGTGTGTGTGTGTGTGTGTGTGTGTGTGTGTGTGTGTCCCCTTAAGCTATTATTTCAAATGCCCTCAACCTCTTCTCTAGCTTCAAGTAATCACCAACGTACTCTCTATTGAATAGGCCCAGAGACTTTGTATGTGAAGATTTGGGGGTGTGATGGTAGGTGTATGTATGTGAGTATGTAGATGAGGCACAGTAAAGAGGAGAGGAAGGGAAAACTTCCAGAGTAGATGGGAACACTGCTCTAGCATGGAAAGCCATTGCGCTCAGTAATGCTAACTGAAAGTAACTGTTCTAGTTACTTTCAATTGTTGTAATGAAAACACTGACAAAATCAACTTGGGGAGAAAAGGGTTTATTTTATCTTATATCACCTGGGTCACAGTTCCTCACTGAGGGAGTCCAAGGTAGGAACTCAGGGCAAGAACCTGGAACACAGACCATGGAGGATGGCTGCTTACTGGCTTGCTCCCCTGGCCTGTGCTCGGCCTGCTTTCTTATACAGTACTGGACCACCTGCCCAGAGTGGCCCTGCTCACAGTGGGCTGGACCCTCCTACATCACTCAACAATTGAGAAAATGTCCCACAGACATGGCCCTCAGCCTCTTCTTTAGCTTCAATTCAATTCAATTCAGTTCCTCAACTGAGGTTCCCTCTAACCTGGTGTATCAAGTTGACAACTAAAGCTATTATCCAGCACAATAGCTATCTCCAAATGGTCCCCTGCTGGCTTTATCACCCCAAGATGACAAAGTACCATATCAGTCCATCACTATTATCTCATCCTTAATTCTTTGTCAATTTTCATAGCTTCCCTAACCAATCTATCTGTAGTTGACATACATTTGGAAGATACTATTTGTCTTACACCATGCCTTGAAGCAGTCCCTTTGCTTGGTTTATTAATATTGTACCTTTAGTAAACAGGCCACTTATTGTTCAGGACTTTAGCATCACCAAGTTGCCCCATAGATCAGAAAGTTCTTAGAGTGACAATTCATCTTCAAACAAGTCAAGTAAACATTTGTATTTGATGTCTTAGGACTTATATATAAATGACCTATCGTTTCAGATTCAAGAAATTTGGAACTGGAAAGGGTTTTAGAGGCAATTTCATGAAAGCTACCTGTGTTAGTCAACTCTGGCTTAGTGAGCAGTGAGGGAGAAGAACAGACAGGGTGAGTGAGCGCATAGTTCTCTGGTGCTTCTCCCATCATAAGAGCGCCACCCTCATGACCTCATCTAAGTCTAAGTATCTCTCCAAACCTCTATTTCCAAGTGCCATCAAACTGAGGATTAGGGCTTTCAAGTACAATTTTTTTTTTTTTTTTGAGGGGGAACACAATTTAGTTCATGGCACAGCTCATTAAATCTTTCCTGTTTGTTAACATGAAATAAAAATACTCATTGGAGTGGCTTCTAGATCTGATAGGAAAAAAAAAATACAGCTGGGTGCAGTGGCATACTCCTTTAATTCTAGCATTTGGGAGGCAGAGGCAAGTGAATCTCTGTGGGATTGAGGTCAGCCTGGTCTATTTAGAGAGTTCCAGTCCAGCTGGGGCTACACAGACACACTGTCTCAACCCCCTCCCCACACATTTATATAACTTTACTCTGCTTTAGAGTCTACTGTTAGCTTCAACTTTTCCATATGGTAGAAGATTCTTAGAAGTTACAATAAATCAGAGCAGAAAGAAGATGCAGTGGAAATCACGGGGGTGAACTTAAAGCTACGGCACAGAGAAGGTACAAAGATCAGGAAGTCTGACTGGAGTGTTTTCTTCCTGAAGGAATGGTAGGATGATGGGGGCAGAATTTGGAGGGGAATAACCTGAGCATTGATCTATGAAGAGGAACTTTTCTGAAACGTCACTGTCCTCACAAGACCCATCTTACTGAAGCCGGAGTATGAACACCTGAGCTGAGCCCCTCAGCTGATTCTGTCTAATTGAACAGTGATGCCCTCAGTGTGGATGTCCCCTACCAAGTGGTCTTGCAAGTTAGTTACTTGTGTTAGTCAGCTTTAGCTTGGGGGATGGGCAGGGAGAAGAGACAGGGTGTGAGTGAGCTCATAGCTCTCTGGTGTCTTTTTTTATAAGGTACTAACCCCATCATGGAAGTTGACTACTTCTGACCTCAGCTGAATCCAATTATCTCTCCAAATCCCTATTGCCAAATGCCATCAAATTGAGGGCTAGGGCTTTCACATACAAAGCTGCAAGTTAGTCATTTGGAAATTATTTTTTATCAGAGAATGACACTTCAATGGCTTCTTTATCAGGAGGCTATTCATACCACCAAATATGACACCCATAGAGGTTACACATGCCCAGGCCTGATGATCATGAAAGTTGCCAAACACAGACATTTGACCTACTACTTACCCTCTTACAAGTAAAGTGTATTTTCAGATCTGATGCTTTGGGATTCAAATTTAGCTTTTGTTCCTTTTTTTCTGATAGAGGATAATTTAATACTCAAGTCTACATTGATATAAAAAGATGTATTAAGCAATTCATGGGTATTCGGCAAGGGATATGTTTAAGTGCTGTGTCAAGTTCTCACAATATGCTTAATATGAATGGATCAACAAAGACTGAATTAACAAGCAGCCTTTTCAGTCACATTTATGAGATCAGCAAGGTGGACTTTCTTTAGTGGATACCAGACAATGGCAACCTGTCCATTTGCTAACTAAAAGAAGAGCTAATGGACTTTTTCTTTTTTCTTTTTCAGTTTAACCATAAAAACATTGACCGGGGGTCAGAGAGATGGCTCAGTGATTAACAGTACTTGCTACTTTTATAGAGGACCCCAGTTAGGCTTTCAACACCAACGTAGTGGCTAACACCTGTCCTTAACTCCAGTTCCAGGGATCTAACACCCTCTTTAGGCCTCCATGGGTACCAGGCAGACATGTGGTATACTTACATACATGCAGGCAAAACACTCATACACGTAAATTTTTTTTTTTAAACTTGAAAAAAACCCCACTGACTGGTTAAAGGCATGGTGTTTTCTAATTGTTTCTTGGGGTTTTGCTGTGGTACAGCCATGGAAAATATTCCAAAATACATAAATGTTTACAAGAGTCTACTTAAATGAGGCCATGCATCTGTCAAGAAGCATAGAGTTTGTGGAGACTGTATAATGATGCTTTATGATTATTGACACAACCAAAGAAATCATAACCGCTTTGCTAGACAGCCTTAACATATTTGCATTGATGACAAGTATGCACAGGCAGATCCTTTAAATATTGATTTTTGTATTGAGTAGGAAAATTTTTCATTTGTTAAGTTTATGACTGAACTATCCAGTTAACTGAGTCAGTAATTCAATTTCTGTTTGGCTCAGGAAGTAACTCCTGCTTTTAAATCACCACATGCTTGTTTTGGGGGAGGCTGGCTATTTTCATTGGACTCATACTGACCTGAACCATATGCTTCACACTGTCTTCTGGTTCCCTGTTAGATGAGTGCACACATGTGTGTGTGTGTGTGTGTGTGTGTGTGTGTGTGTGTGTTTTAAGAGTGTGACAGAGAGGATGAGTGCACGCATGTGTGTGTGTGTGTGTGTGTGTGTGTGTGTGTGTGTGTTTTAAGAGTGTGACAGAGAGGAGAGAGACTGAAATGGGATGAATCTCTTGCTCTGAGTGACAGAGTTTTTAAATTCTTAGAATTTTGGGAGATTTGTACACCATTTCTCATTGTTTGTTTAAACAAATGTGTGTGTCCATGCACACATGTTTATGTATCTTTAGGTATGTGTGCATATGGGTGCATGTGGAAGCTATTGGATAGTCATGTGTCATTTTTAAGCACTGATGTTTTTGTTTTGAGATAGGGTTTCTTACTGGCCTAGAACTTACCATGTCTGCTAGGTGAGCTGGCTGGCGAGCTCTTGCTTCCTGTCTCTGCTTCCCCAGCTTTGGAATTACAAGGGTGCGTCACATCCAGATTTTTTTTTTTTTTTCTTTAAATGAAGGTTCTTGGGGTCCAACTCAGGTCCTCAGGAAGGTAAGCACTTTACTGACTGGAGTATCTTCCCAGTCCTAAAAATTAATTTTTAGTGCTATGGGCGATTATTCCATTTTATTGCTGTTGTTGAGCTACAAGGAAAATACTGGCAGTTCTAAGAAGATTTTAAAGTCAGGAGAATTTCTTGAAGATAATATTCATATGTGTTATATAAGATAAACCAACCTTCCTTCCTTCTTGTCTTTTTTCAGTGCTGGGGATTAAACCCAGTGCCTTGTACATGCTGAGCAAGTCCATTCCCGTTAGCTACACTCCAGCACTCCCTTCCATCATTTTCCATTCCTTCCTTCCTTCCTTCCTTCCTTCCTTCCTTCCTTTCTCTTTGAGACAGTGTCTTTCTGTGGCCCTAGCTGGCCTGGAACTTACTATGTAGATCAGGTTGGGCTTGATCTCACAGAGATCTACCTGCCTCTGCCTCCTGAGTGCTGAGACTAAAGGCATGTGCCACCATGCCCAGCTTCCTGTTTTCTTAATGAAAGAGCTCAACTTAATTAGCTGTGAAGCTCTTATATTTACTATTTGAAGAAAAATACATACTTAAGGCTTTCTACTTTCAAGTGTTGATGAAAAATATTTATTGAGTACTCTAGGTGATATATTGAGTTAGCTGTTCTAAGGTATATGAGTGGAAAACATGGTAAGACAGGGATGTATATATTTGGTATTTCCTCTGCATTGTTTCCCAAATTTGATTTACAGTGATAATTTCATGGAACATTTAGCTGTCTTTATCACTGAGTTCTATAGTATATATACAGATGGGGAAATACAGAGAATTTCCAATTTAGGATGGATTTGTTTTCAACAATTCATTTGAAAATTAGTTGTTTGAAGAGCTGGAGAGATGGCTCATTGGTTAAGAATGCTTACTGTTCTTGAAGAGGATCCGAGTTCAGTTTACAATACCCATGTTAGGTGACTTACAACTACCTGTAACTCCAGCTCCAGGGGCTCTCATGCCTCTGGCCTCCCTCCATTGACTCCTGCACTCATACCTCCCATACACATAATCAAAAAATGACAATAAAATAAGGAATAGAACATTAATTATTTGAAAATCAGAAAGCATTCTCCATATTTAAAGAAGTGCAACTAACCTGCTTGTATATTTATTTCAAGGACCAGTACTTAGAGTATGAGAGAATCCCAATTTAATTCCCTCTACCCCTGTCAACATAGGCAATTTGAGTCATCTAAAATAAATATGTTAGCAGCATTCTAATGCTTAGTCTGATCTGATAACACAATAAAGGGGGAAAAAAGGTCATATTGGCCAACAGGGACTGTGCATTTTCCAGGCTACTCTCAGAACCAGGGCCTAGTCATAGCACCTTAGAAAGCACCCCACTGGGACAAGTGCTGGTCAACCCTGCAATGTGGGAAAGCATTATAAGTTTGAAGAGTTTCCAGAAAGTGTGTAGGTCCTGGGTCAGGCTCAGGGTGACCCCCAGTTAGTGCTGCCAGCCTTGGCTGGACTTAGGGAACAGAAGGCACTGCAAAGCATGACTTATTACCTTCCATTACTCCGGACTTCCATTAGTTCGTTATCTTCTTGTTGCTACTACTGAGACAACCCCTTGCATCTCTGGTCTATCAAATGGGTTTGGGGTAGAGAGTAACCTTCATAGAAAGGTATTTTGTTGTTGTTGTTGCCTCAGTGACATTCAGTGGCTCAAATACTATTAGATGTAATTAGTGATTATTAGGTGCCCTGTGTGGTAAGTGCTTTGCTGGAACAATAGCAAACAGTTTCAACAACGCCTTCACAAATAAATCAGGGTGAGTGGATTTAGGATTAATGGAGGCTTATCACAGGATGTGCCCAGAAGACCTTTTGGTCTTGGGCTTGCATTTGTGAAGAGTCTTGAATTTACATTTTGACATTATCCTCAAATGAGGCTACCTGGAGTCACAGGGCCAACTTGCCAAGACGGAGCATTTAAAAGAATTCTGTTGTTTTTGTACCCCTGTTCTGGCATGTATTTGTGTTTTGATATATTGAGAACCTCAAAATATGGACGTGTTCCAGCGGTTTCACCACTGCTGGAGGTGACACACTCTCCGACAAGCTTTGCCTTATCCCTACTTGACTTGGCTGTTTCATTTGTATTGAGACTTCCAAAGTGAAACCAGAGACTCCTTTCATCCCAGAAGCATAAAGGGGAGAGTTACACATGTAACAGACTTTTCCAGAGGGATAAAGCCCATCATGGTGGGGAAGCATGACAAGAGGCAGGGGAAAGCATGGTGCTGGGAGCAGGAAGCCAGCTCATCACCTTTTCACCACCCCACAAGAAACAGACCAGGAAATGGGGCAAGGCTCCAAGACACTGTGGTAAGACAGGAACTAGAGTAATGCTTCCTTGTGGCTCTCATTAGTATCTGCACTGTCATCTACTGGAAACTTTGCAGTCAATTTTATGGACCTGAAAATGTTAGGGAAGCAGGCAGAGCAATAGATATTTGTGTATGTCCATCACTCTTCAGAGTGAGGGATCACTAATGACTGGATGAGTGTCTACTTTCTCAGCCATGGGCTAGGAGGAGTTTTGATGGCATATTCTGGAAATCCATTGGCAGATACTGAAGCAAACATTACAATAAAATGAAGTCACAGATCTTTTCTATAACCAATACCTTGCTTCTCTCCCAAGCCTTTTGACTCATGTGTCCACAAGTTGTGTCTTCACCCATCTGTGAGGAGGTGACTTACTCATGCCTTTTTGAGACAGTAGACCAGAAATAAAACAATTCAGGTTTCCTCGGGTGGGTTCTAGGATCACCCAAAGATGTCAGGCCCACTGTATAGCCCTGGTGTCCTAGAACTCACTATGTAGACCAGGATGGCCTTGAACTCAAAGAGATCTGCCTGGTTCTGCCTCCCAAGTGCTGGGATTAAAAGTGTGTGCCACAATGTCCAGCTGCAAAGATAATCCCCATATATATATATGTAGTGAAAGAAATGGACAGTCTTGGGGTCAACATATCAGATGCTCATTGTTTTATTTGACTTAAGTTTAAAAGTGAAGCTGTTCAATGTAAAAGTCCAAGTTATAAAATAAATTGAACCTGAAAATCTCATCCAGTTGCTTTTATAAAATCCTAAAATTTGAGTAATCTGTGAAATATGCCTAACTCACTCTTTTAAGCAGAAAGCAAGCTTTTTGGAGGGAACATTCATTTGAAGTTTTATCATTGTCAACTGTTAAAGATAGAAATGATGCTTAATTTAAGAATATCTTTTATGTTGGATATGTATTTTACAACAGTTGACTAAAATTCTAACCAATGCTGAGATATTTCTTGTAATTAAACTTTATTTTGGCTAAGCAGTATTTATCTGAATTGAGATGAAGCTAAGATTATTAGTTCTTTTTCTAATAGAGTTTGAAATTGTGTTTTTAGTTAGTGTGCTTTTGTGTTTTTAAGACAGTCTTGCTATGTAGCTTAAGCCTGGCCTTGAACTGTCAATCCTCCTGCCACAGCTTCCTAAGTATTTTGATTATTGGCATGCACTACCTACCACACCTAGTATCTTCTTCTTTTGCATGTGTACATGTGTGGAGAGTTTGCGCAGGTGTGTATGTATGTTCCCATGTATGGGTAAATACGTGTGTGCAGTTGCATGTATATATGTGTGCATGTATGTGAGTGGGTGGAGGCCTGACAGTGATGTTGGATTTCTCTCTCCACCACTCTATGTTTTGAAGCAAGGTCTCTCGCTGAACCCAGAGCTCACTTCTTCTGGCTAGTGTAGTTAGCTTGCCTTGGGGATCCCCTGTCTCTGTCTCCCAAGCGCTGAGATTACAGGCAGCTGCTACACCTTACTGGCTTTTATGTGGGCTCTGGGAATCCAAATTCCTGTTCTTATGCTAGCATGGCAAGCACTTTAGCAAGTACTAAGCTGTCTTCCTAGCCCCATACCTGGTTTCTGATAGACTTTTAAATAAAAGCTTCTAACACTGACAAAATTATAGTTTCCTGCTTTGAAAGCTGATTATCTTTAAATTTGGTTGTTCATTTATTTATTCATTCATCCACAAATCTTTCTTAGAATGTCCTTCAGTTAAAACCAAAACTTATTATATATCTGGGTGAATGAAAATAATTTCTCTCAGAGGTAAATCAAGAAGCTTCAAATATTTATCCTTTTACTTGTCCAAGGATATTCATCCAAAGATAAATCTTGAAAGTCCTTTGCAAAAGTGTAGCTTTTATAGCTTTTTTATAATAGTCTATAATGACTATTAGATGGTTTCTATATGGTTTATAGATTAGATGGTTTTTAATATTGTTAGTTATACTAAAATTAGATAGGCTCTGGATAGGAAGCCAGACCCTGATTAAGACCCAGAATGTTGGGGCTGGAGAGATGGCTCAGCGGTTAAGAACACTGACTATTCTTACAGAAGACCCAGGTTCGAATCCCAGCACCCACATGGCAGCTAACAACTGTCCAAAACTCCAGTTCTAGAGGATCTGAAGCTCCTTCTGTCCTCCACCAGCATTGCAAAACACAGGTGCACTTACCTATATGCAGGCAATACATGCATACACATAAAATAAAAATAATAAATAAAATTTTTTTTTTGAAAAAAGACCCAGAATGCCAAAGCACCATGTTGCTGAATGAAGAGGGAGCTTTAGACTTTGGCAACTAAGAGAACAGGTGATGGTGGGCAAAACCCATTTTAGCAGGAGAGGAGACAGGGTAGGTTGTTGGACATGCACCTTTACAAGGAGTGGGCTCCTGTGGGTCCAGCTGCAGGTTCTTTAGCAAGCAGCCTTGAATTTTTTTCCATCCATGAGCAAATGGCCAGCTGTCTCTGAGTGTCCTCCCACACAGAGTGATTTTCAAAGCCTTTTTTTCTCCAACCATGGAGTTTGCTTTAAAATGAAATTGTATATAGCACACTCATGTATGAAATAGTCCCAAACATTGCTGTTTGGGTGACCCAAGGTATACAGCCTGGAAGATGGTTTTGGATTAGAAACTTTTAGAAGCAGATCTACCCGTTGCTCTCTATAGTCCACGGTCCTGTCCTAAGGTGTGGTTCTATTGTCCACTAACAGAACAAGTGAACTGCAAAATGAAATTGAATTAATTGTGGAAAATACCCAAGATAACCTCATTTGTATTGTGGTTAAAGCTAGCACATGATAGTACACTGAATTCACATCAGATTTGACTTAAATAGATTCATTCATCTAAAAAGCCAAAACATAAATAAAATTTAGAAATGAAGAACTATGTATTAAGCAAACTATGAAACTTTACTCAACCACTGAAACAGAAACCTAAATAAATCTTAATGGATTTTGATTTGGGGAGCTGTGTCAAGCTGATTTTGAAGTTTTTCTGGAAAAGGAAATGCACAGAACAGTGGATGTCATCAGTTCTAGATTCATGTGTGTTGCTGTGATAAAATACTCTAACAAAAAGCAACTTTGGGGAGAAAGGGCTTATTGTAGCCCACAATTCCGGGTTACAGTCCATCACTGCAGGAAAGTCAAGGAGGCAGGAAATAGCCAGTCACATCATAGCCACAGTCCCAAGCAGAGAGCGGATACATATGTGCCTGCTTGCTTGGTTGTACTCAGCTCTATTTCTTCTCTCTTGTATAGTTCATGACCCCCTGACTAGGGAATGGTGCCACCCACAGTGGGCTAGGTCTTCCCACATCAAGAAATTTAAGACAATCCCCCATAGACATACCCATATGCCAACCTAATATAGACAATCCCCCACTGAGGCTCTTCGCAGGTGATACTAAATGATTTCAAGTTGACAACTAGAGCTAACTATCACACCATCTTGCTTATTATACAACAGACACTAAGACTTTAGTAGTTAGCATAATTTCTACCATAATAATGGATCAGCGGAAAAGAATAGGGAGTTCTAAAACTGAAGATAAGTGTAGATCTAGTGCAGAATTTGGGTGGAAGTTTAAATCAAGATAGACAACACATAGCTATCAACATTGTAAAGTAAAATACAGACGACAAAGGAAATATACACTTAAAAGTATTACTCAGAAAATGAAAATTATACTACTGAAATGCTGTATTTGTCCACTAGATTTAGTGGAAAACCACTAATATCCGGTGATGGGGAAGACTGAGGAAATAGACATTCTCATTTATGATTGTTGAAGGTGTGAATTGGTCAGGCCTTGGGGACTATTTTGTTCAAGCTATTCTAATTTATTGCAATGCCGCTTACAGGCATTTGTTCCAAAGAAAGACTTGGACGGGTGCCAAAAGTTTTACACACAAGAAGGTTCATTACTGTGATACTTTTACTGTGATGGCAAAAAAAGAAAAAAAATAGAAGCAGTAGGGGAGTGAATAAACAGGCTGCGATACCACGGGCTCTGCAGCAGTTTTAATTATGCAGCAGTTCGAAGGAATGAAATAGCTGGGGGTGTAACTCAGTGGTACAGCACGTGCTTAGCATGTGCAAGGGTCTGTATTCAATCTCTAGCATACACAGAGATACACAAAATCTATATGTATTGCCATTGAAAGACTTCCAATGGGATGACCAGATGGCTCAGCGGGTAAAAGTGCATGCTGCTCAAGCTAAGATCTGAGTTTAATCCCCAGAAACCACATAAAGGTGAAAGGAAAGAACTGACTCCGCAAAGTTGTCCTTAACCTCCATATGTGTGCCATGACATGCACACACCTACAGACAGACAGACAGACACACACACACAAACACACACACACACACACACACACACAAAGAAATACTTCCAAGTTAGATTTTTAAATGAATAATCAGACTGAAGACCAATACGTACAGCATGACACCATTTTGTAAAAGATCTCACCATCTGGTTAACATAGTTACCTATTAATAGATATGTAAATTCTTTTAAGTTTCTTCTAAAAGGTACACACCAGATTGATTATAGAGTTTGCCCTCAGGGAGGAAACAAAATTGGGACACTGGTGATGATGGTGGTGGGGTGGGACTAATAGTTATGGAAGACACGATAATTATGGTGTTATTATGTGTTATTTGGTATAAGAAGCACAAAAATACAATCTGCAAGAAAAAGAAAAAAAGACGAGTGGGAATGTAATCAAACCGGGAACCTCTGACAAGGAAAGGAAACAATTCAAAGGATGAAAATCTGATCTACAGAACTGGAGAAAGTGTTTGCAAGCCATACATCTGACAAAGGTCTATTGTTGCAAAAACCACAGCTCTCACCTCAGAGGAAATAAGAGGTAGGTTATTCTGGAGCCAAATATAAGTGACCATGGCCTGGAAATATAGATTCAGGTTACTCCAACTATCATGTCCAACATGGTAACAGTTTTATGAACTTTATTTATAGGATCAGAACAAAGAAAGTTATAAATCAAGCCATTAAAAATCATACCAGTGGGGGCTTAGGGAAGCCCTTGTCAAGAAATTCCAATGAATTCTCATATGAACATTTGAAAATTGCCCTGTTCTGACTTTTTTCTAGTTCCCTGTCTAGAACTTGTAATGCTAATTATACTTTACATCTCCTTCACATCTCCTATTCATGATTCAAGGACTTCCCTTTCCCCTTAGAGATAAGAGTTATGCAATTTGGGAGTCTTTTAGATAGACCTACTGAAGGGGTACTCTAATTGCCTCACCCTGCGTCCCTGTGTTCAGCATGGAAGAAGCCAGAGTGATCTGTGTCCTGATTCCCTCCTGGCAATTTGGGTAACCCCTTCAGAGGATGGTGTAATAAGAATAGGAAGTAGGAACAGGCTAGGCAGTTAGGGTATAAAGACCCCAAAGAAAAGTAGCCAGTTTTTTGACTAAAAGTCAAAATGTCCTTGGGACTGTTAGCAACATACTCTGTTCCAAAGGCCAAAAATGTCAAAAGTATTTTGGAGCTTGTATCTAATCCTTAAAAGATTTTAGGGTTACCTCTTCAGAGAGGGGAATGTTAGAGTAGCCAAAAGCCTCATTAAAATAAATAAATGAAAGAAAAAAAAGAAAAAAGTGATGGGAAGATATGGGAGGTGTTGGAAGGGAGGGAGTGGGCATGGATTTGATCAAAACACCTTATATGTATGTATGACATTCTCAGTAAAGTTTTTGTAAAAGTTTAAAAAAATGGAAAAAAACCCCAAGGAAAATATAAACTAAAATGATTTGATTTACTGGTCCAAAAAGTTACAATGTTGGGAATTAAAGCCAACTGTAGATAAAAACAAAACAAACAAAAAAGTGTTAAAAGACAGGCAGTAATGCGTGATTCATGAACAAATTGTGCCATGTGGAAAGGGTGGCTTTCTTGGACTAAGACTACATAGTTCTCCTGTAGATGGGTCCACTAACACTACCTTTGTCTCCTCCCCTACCCCTGCTTTCCTCCTCCCCCTCTTTACAAATGCTTGATGGGGAACTGGAGAGATGGCTCAGCAGTTAAGAGCAGTGGCTACTCTTGCAGAGGACCTGGGTTCCATTCTCAGCACCTCCATGGCAGCTAACAACCATCTGTAATTCCAGTTCCAGGGTATCTGACACCCTTTTCTGACCTTTGCGGGCATTGTACAATACAGGTTTACTTACACACATGCAGGGAATACATTCATACGTATAAAATAAAAATAAATTTCAAAAACCAAACAATGCTTGATGGGGCTATTGATCAGTTATGTTTTCTGTGATTTTGGCATTCAGGGTGCGAAGAAGGTAACAAGAAGATACCGGTGGCCTTCACATTTTGTATGGTGTCATGGAAATCTAGAACTGGAAAAGCAAGGGATATCTGATTCTACTTCATTTCCAACTGGAATTTGGGCAGTGGGAGAAATCAGGCTTGGAGTCACCTGCTTGAGTTCAAGCTCAACTAAATGCTAACTCTGGGGTCTTGAGCAAATTATTTCACGGTGGCTCTGCTTTCTAAAACTCCCCTGTAATTCCTTAGTGAGGAAACGGGAATTCAGTTGATTTCCTATTCTCCCATTTTCTTAGCTCCTTCCAGTCTTCAGGTTCTGACAATAGATCTTTCTTTTATCCACCTTTACGCAGCTCACCTCCAGATTCCTCTGTTCACTTAGCCCTCAAACTCTCCTGCCAGTTCTCATACCAAAATCCTGTCAGAAAATGTTCTCCTTGTGGCCCGAGTGTAGGTGCCCAGGAGGAAGCCAGTTCTCTAGACTCCTGTTAACACCTCTTTGCTATAGCATGTAACTGCTGTGTGTAAATTTGCCAGAACCTGATGCCTTCTGCTGTGTTCTGGGCTCCTGGACAATGGAAGTGAAGATGTTTTGTTCTGTTTTTCTGAGGGAATATAAATTTCCTCTGGAAAGCATGCTAATTGAAGAAGGATTCTTGCTGATTCAATTAAAGAACTGAAAGCATCTTGCATAGAGTAGTTTTGGAACCTAAATATCAAGCTGCTTTTTGTGACTTGCTCATGAATTCATTTCTGATTTTTTTTTGTAGTCAGACAAATAATGCATACTCTTAGGTCAGTAAAACTGCTACTTTAAAAAAATGGGGATTAGATATCATTTTGAATGATTATAAAAATAATGTGTCAAGGTAAGAAAAATTGGAAACAAGAAAAATAAAGAAGATAGTAAAAATTATCCACATACATCATGCAGAGTTAATCACTATTAACAATTTTTCATTTGTACATATATAACACAATGTAAATATTTTCAAAAACTGGGATCATTCTTTAATCAGGATATCATTCTATAATTGTTCTACAATATAGTATCACAATTTCTTAGGTCACAAATCATATGATCATTAACAGCTGGAGACAATCAAATGCTCCAACAATGATTGTACCATTGTTAATTTGTCTCATTAGTTGTTGCCTTTTGTTTCCTGTGTTGTGAAACTTGGTTAGGTACATTGCCATCCATTTCTTTTATCATTATGAAATGTTCTTCTCCATTTCCAGACTGGATCTAAAGATAGTTTCTGCTCTGACTTATCTTGAAATCTAAGCCCTACATTCCCTGGATTTTTTTCTTATTTTTTCTCCCTCATGGAAGAATATGCTAATTCTGTCTTCATATAGTTCTGCTGGCAGCTCTTGGTTGAGGCCTGGGCAGGACTGTTTGAGGCACAGCCTTGCTAGAAAGCAAGCAAGTTACTCTCAGAGGTGGAAACACAGCAAAGGGACTACTTGGAGATGAGTTCATGGGCCACCAGAGCAGTGGCTGATCTGAAAGGCACCCATCACTACATTATTTGGAGAAGATGGAGTCCTTTGGTTTGTTTGCTAACTAGATCAAAATTAATGGAAAGGAATGTTCTGAGAAGGGGAAGCATGTTGTTGGATGTAGTCCTGTCCTTGCTCGCTAATTTTCCTTGCTTAATTAATTAATTCAGGAACCGTCTGATTGACTAATTGTATATCCTTAATTTTATAGTTGGCATTGCTGATGAGATGATGTATGTTGAATTACTGTAAGCAAAAAGTTGCTTTGCTTTTGATTCTGATTCATCCTAATGATACATGCTCATGTTTTACTGGGCTTGAGCTAAATCATTACATTAGTGAAACTGCCATCGGAGATTGCTGTAAACATTTCCGTTTCACTAATTGCCATGATTTAGTCCAATTCTGTGAAAAAACTAAAGAGCAAAATGACCCCCTTAGAGACATTAGTTTTTCTTTTTTTTTGTTTGTTTTTCTTAGAACACAAAAATGTGCCTATAATTACCAGATAGTATTTAATGTAAAAAATCAAATCTTAAAATAAAATAATGCCAAGTAGTTTGATACAGAGGCATGTTTGATTTTAAGAACCTTATCACTTATATCTATATGTTCATAAATTGCCATGATTGTTGCTGCTGCACTTTAATCTATGAAGCTATGTGGAAAGCCTAATAAGATTCTTCAGCCAAATTATATTTGGAAATGCACTAATACTGTAGGAATTGCTTCAGAGATACCGAGAACCTTTTTCTGGGACAAATACAGGACCCCATCAGAGTATCCAGCACCTCAGATATTGGTAGAACCTGAGTGTTAGTTATTTATCAGTTAAACCTGGCATCGTTAGGGTTAGTACCAGAAACTGAGTTGAAGTATTTAAAGTCGTGTCCATCCTGGTTGGGATTTTTTGCAGCCATCAGGGACGATCTATTCTTTGAGTAAATGTGGGTAGATATGTATAAGTGATATTAGCAAAGAGCTCAAATAGAGTAAGATGACTGGTCTGCTCTATGAGCCTTAGGAACCTATTGGTTTCTCCCTTCCTACCCTTTTTTCTTTCTCTCATCCTTTCCTGAGATGTTCTTTCCCTTCAGAGTCTGTTTTTCCCACATCAGTTACTTCATGCAAAAATGTGGAGAAATCAATCAAATAGCCTTTCAAAACATTACCGTATATGGGACTGTTTAATCAATTAAATTAGACCTTCTTCACCAGTGTACCACCATACCACACACATGCTTCTGAGGTTAGGGTAAAAAAACCACAATACCTTAATTTCTTGGTGGTATCTGTGATGGCTCATTAGTCACATTATACTTGTGGATGTTGTTCCCTGGTGACCACTAAGCTGTCATTTCCTGAGAGTGGTATAAAGAGTCTTGCTGAGGTAAGGCCCAGAGTCTCTGGTGAGCCTTCGCTCCCAGAGTTAGGATGGTGGAGAGACAGTGTGTCCCCATGGAAGCAAGCATCATGAAGGGAGAGTGTGTACCCTACACTGGGCGTGTCATTGAGCTATGTGAGTCTGGAGGGCCTAACATATTGATCCTAGATATGATTAGTGTACCCGTACTCTATGATACCCTTGTGCTTCTGATTATAGGTTTAACATACAGGAAACTGGGCAATAGCAATATAGTGTGAGATGCAGAATCTTTACTGAATCTAGGCAGCTCGAGTGGACTTGTATAACAGGTGTGTAGCCAGAACTGGGGTGGAGCT
Organism: Nannospalax galili; assembly: GCF_000622305.1. Lineage (NCBI taxonomy): Eukaryota > Metazoa > Chordata > Mammalia > Rodentia > Spalacidae > Nannospalax > Nannospalax galili. Next base: position 3,542,823 of record NW_008357637.1, on the reverse strand, counting down.
TGGCGATTCCTACACACTGACACCACACAGCTTGTCTTTGTAAGACTTCGTCTTGGCCCATTGGATTCTCAGGGAAGAGTCTTTAGTCTCCTCTCAGAGGGAATATACCTGGATGCTAGTGGGCTGGAGACTGAGTGAGGAAGCACAGAGGCGTCTATGTTCACTGTTCCCGTTTGATACACACACTTTTCACTGTGCCTGAGGTTGTCAAATCTAGAGATCTTTTATTTTGCGCTCTCCAGAGAGCAGTCCTTCAGGCATGTGGCTAGGGCTGGCAGGGCTTGTTGCCTATTTGTCTGTAGTAAAGAAGGAACACAGGGCTCTAATGCCCTTCCAAAAGTTCCTCATAATTCCGTCCTCTACCTGCAGTCCAGAGTATGTGATGCTGTCACATTGGGATGACTATTACGCCCTGCACGTCACATTCGGTCCTCCTTTTTAGCACCTCTGGTGTAGGGTGCAGCTTTCCAGGTCTTCTGAGTCAGACGACGTTTCTCCATCTGTTTCCCAGCTTCCCAAATTTTGCTTTTGTTGTTTCCATCTTATTTCTCCTCCTCGTAGGTTTATATGGTTTTTGTCTGCTTTTAAAAATCTCATAGTTGGGGCCGAAGAGATGTCTCAGTGCTTAAGAACACTTGCTTTTGCAGAGGACCCAGGTTTGGTTCCCAGTACCCACGTGGTGACTCAGTCTCTAACTCCAGTTCCAGAGGATCTGATGCCCTCTTCTGGCCTACATGGGCACTGAGTGCACATGGTGCACTTGCATGCAGGCAAAACACTCATACACATTAAATAAAAATAAATAAATCTTAAAAAATATGTTGGAGCCTTTGTCACATTTAGGGTCCAACTAGAGTTAACGTAGACTTGTCTGTGCTCTGTATTCCGTTTTCTCCTTTCATTCCCAGGAATCTCCATGTGTCAGGGACTTGACTGTCAGGATTCAAAAAGTAGAGAACAGCCTGGTAGTTCAGTTTGATGGGCTAGGGAGTGGAGCAGAGAGAACCAACCAGGCGAATCCATGATCCAAACAGTGATGAGAGCATGTAAGAAGTCTGTGTCGGGTTCACGGTAGATCAGCCAACAGAGCGAGGTGCTCTTTGATGTGAGTCTTGAAACAGAAAAATGGGAAACCCCCTTCAAAACAGAGGCAGCAGTATGCATTTGGAAAGACTTGTCACACTGGGGAATCCAGCCGTGGGCAGTTCCGCATTCCTACTTCACTATGGTATGGCAGGACTATTGCTTTCCTGGTTCCTCAAACCTGATTCTACACTGCTCGGGTATGGGCGGTCCCACGCAAGGCGTTGCTGGGGTGCGTGCGTGTCTCGCACCGTGTTGCTGAGGCTCTCCGCTACTGATCGCTGCGCTCCCAGGCGGATTCTGTTCCAATCTACCGGGCACTCCCTCTGGGTTTGAGATCCGTCAGCTGCGGGGTCACGAGAGGAGGTGTGGAAATGGCGAAAGCAGGGTCTTCGTGAGTCGTTGTTTACGAAGGGACAGCCCCCTCCTGAGAGATGCAGGGTTCAGTGATACAGCTTCAGACACAGCTTCTGATCCAACTCCGATTTATTAAGGGGAAACCAGGATATTTATACTGTGGGGGCAGTGGCAAAAGCCTTAGTTGATAGGTGCTTTTAGGATGTCCCATTTACATGTGGTGGTGGGCTTCCACCAGGCTGCCAGACATTGCCTGATTATCACACAGGAAAACCTGGCAGTTTCTTGTGCCAGAGGCCATGTTTTTGGTAGGGCATCTGTGCCAGCCACTTCAAAAGGTGAGTCAGGAAGAGAGTAGGAAGGCACCCTGCTGAGAAAAGGAGTCTCTGCATAAACGCTGAGCCCCTTGGGCTATCCGGACATGGAGAGACTTCGACTTAACACAGCAGGGGTCCCCAACACTCGGGAATCAGGACTTCCCTTGTTGTTTTGGCTTGAAGCTCAGACTAGGTAGTTCCAGGCTTTTAGCTCCTCCTTATTGAGATTCTTGATCTCTCCGTGACCACATTGCTTCTGCTCACTTCTGGTAAGTTCCTCTCTTTAGTGGGGAAGAGGGACAAACACCTGCCTCAACCTTCCTTACCCCCTGTTCCCCATATCCTGTAAAGAGTAGACAGGGTTTACTACATTTTTATGGAAACACTTGTGGTTGGGGTGGGTTAGACCTAATAGTAGGTTCCAAGGAAAAGCTAAGAGCCCATGCTAGAAGCCAGGGATGCAGTTAGAGGTCAGAGTCAGAGGCAAAGGGATTGTGAATTTTAAAAATATTTTATTTATCATTTTTATTTTATGTGTATGAATGTATTGCCTGCCTGTGTGTAAGTGCACCCATTGTGCAATGCCTACAGAGGTCAGAAGAGGGCATCAGATCTCCTGGAACTGGAGTTATGGACGGTTGTTAGCTGCCATGTGGGTGCTGGGAATCAAACCAAGCCTTCTGTAAGAGCAGCCATTGCTCTTAACCACGGAGCCATCTCTTTCCAGCCTCGGGGATTGTGAATTTTAGAGAGTGACTTCCTCTTTGGCAGACATGGCTGAGCCTGCATGTAAAGTATCTGCAGAGTCTGTGGGGGAGAAATCAAAGAAAAGACAACGGCTCACAAATGTTACTCAGGTATGATGATGCCCTCTGCCCCTCCCCTGTCTGGCGTCCCCGCTTTTAGTGAGGTAAAGGCATTTTACTCCATGCTGTTTTGTTTCTCTCTCTGCCTTGGGTGGGAAGTATTTCTTTTAGCAAAACAGACTCTCAAGTCAAGGTGGCTGGTGTGAAGAGAAGGGAGTTTACTGGGTTGATGACTCACTTTGAAAAATTGGTTTTTCTCTAGGACAGAAAACACTTACAAATCAACCCCAAAGGGGCCTTGACTCAGAGGCAAGAAGGGTCAGAGAGAAGATGGGAGATTGGAAACAAGAAGTAGAGAGATATTCTTTAAAAAATTTATTTACTTATTTTTACGTGTATGAGTGTTTTGCCTGAATGTATGTAAGTGCACTAGTGTGTGCAATCCCCATGGAGACCAGAAGAGGGCATTAGATTCAGAGTTATGGGCAGTTGTTAGCTGCTGTTATGGGTGCTTGGAACTAAACCCTGGTCCTCTGCAAGAGCAGCCAGTGCTTTTATGTTGAGCCATGTCTCTAACCCTGAGAGATTCTTGAGAACTCAGTGCATGACCAACAAAAAGGTACAGCACTATTAAGAAAGGTGTGGGTCATCTTATGGACCTTGGGCTTGTCTGGGGTCTTCCTGTAGGTGGACTGAGCTCTCCAGATTTTGCAGTGAGTTAAAGGCAGCTTTGGTGCTTTCCACGTACAAGTAGACTCTGACAAGTCTTTAGCTCTTCTCTTTCTAGCACCCCTCATCATATTTTCGTCCTTTTACCTGTAGTTACTCCATTCATCTTCAGCATTAACATTCTGCAGCCAGGAATCTGCCAGTCCGCTTCCAGTTCTGAGACTGAAATTAGGTGAGCCATCAAGTTATGTAAGTGCTCAATGATTCTTCTAGGTCCAACTGAATGTCCTGGTTTTCATGACCGGTGATGACCATTCATTCAAGTGTGTGATCACTAGCCCACTGGCCTGCAGTCAGAGATGCCAGTGTTCTGCCAGCTGCCTGTGTATGACAGTGGCCCTGCGAGTCATGAGTCTTGCTGGCTGTTGCTCAAGGCTTTAAGTTTGTGATGCTCACTGATGCTCTGGCTCCTGCAAAGCCTTCATGAGAAGGGGAAGGTCCACCTGGGTTTAACTGCATTGGAGAGAATTTCCAGTTCAGTGTCCACAGATTCAAAGGGTTACAACTCCAGAGGTTTAGCACCTACAGAGGCTGGAACTGAAAAACCAATTGACTTAGTGCCATTTTATTTTTTACTTTATTTTTATTTTTATGTGTATGAGTGTTATACCTGCATGTATGTAAGTGCACCTGTGTCATGCAGCGCCCACAGAGGATGGAAGAGGGTGTGGATCTGCTGGAACTGGAATTACGGACAGTTGTTAGTTGCCATGGAGGTGCTGGGATTCGAACCCAGGTCTTCTGTAAGAATAGCCAGTGCTCTTGACCACTGAGCCATCTCTCTAGCTTCTAGTGCCATTTAAAACCAGAACAAAAATGGGCCATCTAGTGGCCAAGTCCTGGGGTGGTGGAGATTCTCTAGAGTGCTTGGCACTGCCAGTCTTCTTCAGCTTTGGCCATTGGGTGAGTCTTACCATGCTGGCACCTTTGCTTATGATTTACAGGGCATTGCTGTTTTCCTTGCACAGGGGCTCCTCCACCCTCCAACCTGGTCTAGGTTGCCAGGCCCGGCTGCTCCCAGAGATGCCACAATATCTGCCTGAACCCCTACCAGCCCCCCAGGCTCCATGTAAATTATTGGACGCATAGATCTGTGGTGGAAGGATGTCTGACATTTGCATTTTATGTCTGAGTTTCTATTGTCCAAACCGCTTCCTTCTTTAGGGAAGGAATTTAAGGTATCAAAGAACACAAGGGGACCTATTTTTGTGGCTAGTTTGAAACTGCATTCCAAACCCATGGAGAATATTTTGTTAATGTGACTGTGTCCTCTTTTCATCCTTTCCCTTCCAGATGCCAGCATGCCTGACCACAGCGGGCAAGGTAGGCTGGGTTTCCTTGTTTTCTCTACTTCAAGTCTAGTTAAGAGAAGATCTCGTGTACTGAGTGCATATTACATTTTCTTATGCAGAAGCTTTCTGGAAGCAAAGCCAAAACCTAGCAGCAGAAGTCAGTCAATTTATTCTAACGTATGCTTCACATAACTGGAGATGTGAAAAGGCCTGCAGAGTGGCACTGAATTGATTACAGTCAGCAAATCCTATGGTCACCTGACGTGATTTAGATGAGTGGATTAGTCAACCTGGAACTAGGCACCTTCATGTGTGAACATGGGTATGGGCTGCCAAGATACTCTCAGGAATGTCCTATGTGTCTACTGGAGCAGGAATCCAATATTGGAAAAATGCAAATGGCTGTCGTACATGTACAGTAGAAGAATGGGCCCTTGCCAATTGAGCTGGTTCCCCTTGAAAGCCCAAGCTGTCTTCTATGAAGTAAAGAAACTATGGGGTCTAATGTAGGTTACAAAAGGAAACAGTATTCTAAATGTTCAAAGCTACAAACTGGAAGACCTTGGGAAGAGCTGTCTTCCCAGTCTAAATCTAAATAGATAAACTGAGGAAGGGGTGTATATGACAGAGCAATCCCGATACCATTCATGCCCACAGTGGTCAAGAGCCATTAGACATGCAAATGTTACAGTGGCTTGAACTCCTCCAGAGGATAGCATTTCAGTTCCTTCTCTGTTGGAGTTCTCAAATTTTAGGACCTAGGCACTCATTGGAAGCAGATATTTTCAGATTCTCAAGGAACATAGAACTTCATACCACTCCATCTCTCAACATGTTACCATCTAGAAGGAGAGTAGATACAATAAAATCCACCCCACGTAGTGCCAAGGCAGGGACCTCTTTGGAAGGATGCTTTTGTTTTCTGTAAGCCATGGAATGGGTAGATTTGATGTTCCAAATCACCACAATTCTGTGTTGTTTCCGTTTGGCACAGATTTTGTTATGAGTCCTGGGTGTCAGCAGGCGTTCCGGCTCATTCTCCTCCTCCATTCAGCATTCCTGAGTGGAAAATATCAGCAGACTGTGGTGCTGTGGGCAAGCGACTCATGTGGAGGGCAGTTAACACCATCATGCAGGATGCTTCACATAGCATGTCAGAGAAACGAGAGATAAAGGGGAAGTGATTCATGTCAGAAATCTGGTCATTCTTGGGATGATTTCCTGGGCTATTGAAGTCTTTTTGAGAAAGTTCTTGCCCATTCTTATGTCTTGAAGTCCTTTTCCCAAGTTTACTTCTACAAGTTCAGAGTTTAAAGCCTAAGATTAATGACTCTGACCCACTTAGACTTGAATTGATTTTTAAAAAACTTTTTAAAAAAATTTTATTATTTTTATTTTATGTGTATGTGTGTATTGCCTGCATGTAGGTGAGTGCACCTGTGTTATGCAATGCCCAAAGAGGTCAGAACAGGCTGTCGAATCCCCTGGGACTGGAGTTACGGACAGTTGTTAGCTGCCATGTGGGTGCTGGGATTTGAACCTGGGTCTTCTGCAAGAACAACTAGTGTTCTTAACTGCTAAGCCATCTTTCCAGCCCCGAATTGAACTGATTTTTGTATTGAGTGAGAGATGTGAATCAGTTCCATTTTTTTATATCTGTATATCCAGTTTTCCTAGCACTATTTATTGAAAAGGCTATCTTTACTCCAGTGTACACTTTGGACAGCTTTGCCAAAGATTAGGTGGTTGTAGTGCATAGGTTTATTTCTGGGTTCTCGATTCTATTCCATTGGTCTATGTATCTGTTTTTGTGCCAGTACCATGCTGTTTTTGTTACTATAGCTCTGTAGTATAATTTGTGATCAAGTATCAGCATTATTCTTCCTACTTAGGATTGTTTTGGTTATTTGTGGGTCTTCTGGACTTCTGTGTGAAGAATAGGATCATTTCCCTTAATCTATAAAGAATGTCATTGGAATTTTGATGGGGCTGCTTTGACTCAAAACTGTTTTTGGTAATATAGCCATTTTTCATAATATTAATTCTTCCAATCCATGAACATGGGAGGTTTCTCTATCTGCTGCTGAATGTCTTTCTTCAGTGCCTTAACATTTTCATTATAGAAGTATTTCACATCCTTGTTTAGGCTTATTTCTAGCAATTTATATTTGTGTACGTGTGTGGTATGTTCATATTTGTGTTTGCGTGTGTGTGGTGGAAGTCAGAAGTTGGCATCTGGTGTCTTCCTCGATTGCTTTCCGCCTTATTCAATGAGTTAGGCTCTCTCAGTTGAGCTCTGAGCTTGCTTATTGGTTTGGTTTAGCTGGCCAGCTTGCTCTAGGGATCAGTTCTCCTGTTTCTACCTTCTGAGCGCTGGAATTTCAGGTGTGTTACGTGTCCACCCAGCTTTTATGTGGGTTTGGGCTCTGAACTGCAGTCCTCATGCTTGGCTCGGCTTCAGCTGCTGAGTCATCTCCTGAGCTCTTTTTGTTTCATTTTGTTCCTTTGATGGCAAGTTTGTTACTGGTAAACAGAGAAGCTATGATTCTTTTATGTTGATTTCTGTGTCCTGCTACTTTGTTGAAAGTGTTTATAAGATCTAAGAGTTTTCTGGTGGAGCCTTTAAGAATTTTTAAGTATAGGATCATGTCAGCAAATAGGGAGAATTTGGCTTGCTTTCCTATTTGTACCCTTTCCATTGCTTTCTCTTGTCTATTACTTTAGCTAAGGCTTTGAGCACCGTATTGGGTAAGACTGGTCAAAGTGGGCACTATTGGCTCATTCCTGACTTCAGAGGAATTGCTTTTAGTTTCTGCCTTTAGTATATTGTTGGTTATAATTTGTCATCCACAATCTTTACTATGTTGAGATATAGTCCTTCTATTATTAAAGCCTTCAGAGATTTTATTAAGAAAGAATGTTGAACTTTGTCAGGGCGTTTTCTGCATTTATTGAGATGGTTGTATAATTTCTGCCCTCATATCTATTTATGTGCTGTATTACGGTTATTGATTTGTAGATGTTGAATCTGGAATGAAGCATTCTGCTCATGGCATATGATCTTAATGCATTCTTTTTAAAAAATTTTATTTATTATTTTTATTTTATTGTATGAGTGTATTGCCTTCATGTATGTAAATGTTGTGCAATGCCAGAAGAGGTCAGAAGAGAGCATCAAATTTCCTGGAACTGGAGTTACAGACAGTTGTTAGCTGCCATGTGGGGCTAGGAATCAAACACGGTCCTCTGCAAGAGCAGCCAGCGCTCTTAACTGCTGAGCCATTTCTCTAGCCCCCTTAATACATTCTTTAATTCAGTTTGTAAGAATTTTATTGAGAATTTTTATGTCTATATTCATCAAGGAAATTGGTAATCTATAATTTTATTTTGTTGTTCGTCCTCAATTTGAGTTAGGATAATCCTGCTGTGCGGAATGAGTTTGGCACTGCCTCCCCTTTCTATTTGTGGAACAATTTGGGGAGCATTGGTCTTACGGCTTCTTTAAAGGGTTCTGTAGAATCCAGCAATGAATCCTTCCAGTCCTGGGCTATTCTTTGTTGGGAGACTTTTTAAAAAACTACTTCCTTGATGATTCTTTTGCTTGATACTACTGCCTTAAAATTATGAGTATAATAAACATTAGCAAATTCCTTACAGTAATTAGCATCTCAACAAATCAATTATTTTTATGAACTATAAAGCCCACACACGAAGTTATTCACTGAAAGAATGTATTTATTCAAAGGTTTCCTAAGTCATACTGTTTCTATTTTCCTTTTCAGTGTAGAGCCAAGACTAGCTGATAATGTCAGGTGCCTCTCCAAGGCTTGACTACAACCACTGAGCCTGGTCCAGCAAACTCTCAGCAAATTCCACTATCACCAGACACCGTGCTAATACCCAGGAACCAAGGATTTGAAAAGCCATGGTACCTGCCCACTAAGAGCTGCAGAAGCAGACATGGAGGCAGATGATTTGAGACATGTGGCAAGTTCAGCTTTCTGAGTACAGCAGGGTCCATGAAGCACCAGCCAGAAGAGGCAGGCAAGGCTTCTTAAAGAACAGGGTCCAAGTGAGCAATGGTTTTTCATTATGTGTACAATTGGTGAAAAAGAATTTAAATTACAAAATTAATCAATGTCCAGTTGAATGGTGCAGAAATGTGTAAACAATGCAACAAAACAAAGTGGATCTTAAAGGGTAAGTGGTTATGAGATTCTTCCCAATCCAGGAGACACTGAGAGTGGGAAAGATCTGTATGTATCTTATAGGCTAAGGGGGAAAAGTCAGAAGAGGGAGAGAGAGGAAAGGGAGGGAGAGAGGAGAGGATGTGGGGGAAAGGAAAAGAAAGGAGATCTCTTCTAGAGATTCTCTAGATCCTAGAGTGTCTGATGGAGAAGAGAAGAGAAAAGAAGGGTAAACAAAGACCAAGGTGAAAGAAGCAGAGAAATAGGGCTAAGAGGACAGGTGATGAACTGACTCTCATTTGAACAGGGGAAGATCAGTTCTTCTAAGATTAGAGGGAAAGGAGGCTATCAGTGAGGTGTGTGTGTGTGTGTGTGTGTGTGTGTGTGTTTGTGTGTGTGTGTGTGTGTGTGTGTGTGTATCAGTACATACAAAGTAAAAAAGTAAAAGTCGGCTACATCTGATAGTCATAGTCAGCATTCATAGAGCAAATACCTATCAGTAACCTACTGTATGAAAGCTGTTCCAGGCACTGGAAATGCAGCAGTGAAGATCAGCTGAAGTCCTGCCTTGAGGGCACATATGGAAGTGAGCCTTTGGAGATGGGACACTCAGTGGTGGCTATAGCATATGTACTGATGATGTTGTAGAGTCACCGTGACAAGGCTCAGTGTCTCGTGTTCTCTAATATCCACTTGTTTAATGTAAGATCCAACTGGGACCATTTCATCCTTGATTATTTGGACAGGAGTGAAGTAGATGATTATGTAGCACTGTTAGGTTTGCCTGTGCAGGCCACGGCCTCTTTTTGTAAGGATTGCCCTCACCCAATGAGGTATTGTTCATATTATGTTGAGCCTGAATATTCCCTGGTATAGTCAATTAGCTCAAGAACAGACCTCTGGCCTGAACCTGAATCATTCAGATTGCTTTTTGTTTCCTTGGGAATTTTGAATTAGTCCTAAGAGAGCTACTAAGTTTATGCAAGGTCTTTAATTAATTAAAGATATGCAAATTCGGAAGCTGTGGGGGAAGCCATGCCGGGCTCTGTGCATAGAAAATATCTGAAGTCGGTAGAGGTAGAAAGAGAACAATGCCAGGAAAGGAAGAAACAGGGATGGAAGGGAAGCTCATCCAGCCTGAAAGGGGCAGAGGTTAGGAGGCTACACAGAGAGATCAAATCCATTCATTCACCCTGCAGTGTCTTCAGTGCCTTCTCTTTCAGGCCCTGTTTAGCTGCAGAGGATGGTGTGGTATTAAGACATACAGCTTAGCTCCCCTAGAAGCTTCCATTCTGGAGGGAAGGGGCTACCTTGACTCTGGCAAGGTTTATTTATTCTTGGTCCATTATAAGGCCTGTGTCCATTTTCTGCCCTGGATGTTTAACTTGTTTCCTGTGATATACACCTTTCCTACCACTGGCTTTGTTTGGCTCCTTTGTGTGGGTCTTGATTACCTGGACCAGAAGAATCATAATCCAATAAATGTTTGTGAATTTAAACTATTTTTGTCCTCTGATAGCCCAAAGTTAAAGTAAACCTGAGCAGATGATGCGGTGATTCCAAGCTTTGCTACAGGACCTCAGTAGCTGCCTTCTTGTGAAAGCTGATGAACCTGCCCAGGTAACATCAGTAGATTGATTTTGAAGCTATTTTGCAGACTAACCAATTCCTTTACCTATTTTGTCGTCTATTTTCCTTTCAATTTATCTAATTTCTTGCCTCTAGTACAAAAAACATATTCTATCACACCTTCCTTCCTGACTGTGTTGTGTTTCACGACTGTCTATCAGGATAGGCATTTCTATTGTTATTTCAGAGGCAGACTAAGAAACAGATGGGTAATGGGCAACTCTTTAATTTTTTTATTTATTGATTTTATTTTACGTGTATGAGTATATTGATATTGCCTGCATGTGTGTAAGTGCACCCATGTGGTACAGTGCCTGCAGAGGCCAGAAGAGGGCATCAGATCCTCTGGAACTGGAGCTATGGACAGTTGTTAGCTGCCATGTGGGTGCTGAGAATTCAACCTGGGTACTCTGCAAGAACAGCAAGTGTTCTTAACAGTTGAGCCATCTCTCCAGACCCCTCTTTAACTTTTTTTGAAGGCAGTGTCTCACTATATAACCCAGACTGGCCTTAAATGCATAATCATCTTGCCTTAACCTCCTAAGTGCTAGGATTACAGATATGTACCACCACGTAGCCTAGGTTGGCCTCAAATTTTATAATCCTGCCTCCACCTCCAGAGTTCTGAGATTAGAGGTAAGCACCACCATACCTAGTTAGATCTAATTCCTTTTTAATATGAAGACCAACACAGCTCACCTGCCTGTGTTGTGTCTCTGGAGGCCTATAAGGACTTAGTGCAATTAGACCTAGCTTGAGACCCCTAATTAGTGCTTGTGCGTGCAATGAGATAAAGGCTGTTGCTTTTATGAATAACATTGTGAACACAAATTTCACAAAATAAACTTTTAGCAACTTCTTCCATGTGTCCTTTTCAGACACAGAACAAAATTTAACCCATCAACTAGCTGAAACATTTTTCTTATCTCCACTTGAAATGTCCTAGGTGAAATAAGAGCATTGAGAGCTACCATGGGCACATTTATAACTCTTAGTGCTTGATACGTGGGAAGCATTAAACTTTCAGAGTGCCTTGTAGCTTGCTTTTGGGTAAGAATTGAATATAATTTTAGATTTTTCTAATGGCCCAGTGAGTGTGCGTTTTTCATTTTACCAATGATCAGCTGGTCAGCTAGAGAGGATGATTATTCTTTATAAAAATTTTAGGCAAAAGGTACATATTTCAGGAATATCTATAAATTTTATGGTTCTATTTTAGAAGTGTTCATATCATTAACAAACTTCAAAGGCAGAAGAGATTCTTTGAAAGTAGAATTTCAGGGTCAGCAGTAAAGCTGGGTCTAAGAATTAGCTTTCCTATTTGATTTTAAAGGCTTGACTCCAACATTACTTATTCCTTCAATTTCAAGAAATGAAAGTGGAATTGCATCCAATTTCTAAAACTTTTTATTACAGAAAGTGCAAATATTCATGCAAGAGTGAATAAATGGGAAATCCTCACATCTTCATCACTTCGTAGCTTTTCAGATTTTGTTACATGTGATTTTCCAGTCTTATCTTTTGTAGAAAAAACATCTAAACTAAATTCCCAACAATGACTTCACCCTCTAATACTTTAGATGCATCTCTACTGTACCAACACATTTCCTTACACAATCACAGCACCTTCACGGCACTCTGTGTTAGACTTCTCATTGAGCTCAGAAGTATTTCATCTTTTCTGTCCACTTTTCAGTCATAAAATGAAAAAGATCTGCTATTCATAGTGTATACATCTAGAGGAGGGACACAGCTGGTAAGGAGGGCTGGCAACCGGAAGCTGAAGATCTTGGAACTGTGGAACCTTGCCTGGGCTCCAGTGGTTCACAATGTAAAGAATTCTTGAAGCAATAGGCCACATGGTATTCCATTATTTCACGTTTTAGTTTAGTTGTAGGTAATGTTAACATTGTGTACCAAAACAGTCTTATCTAGCTTAGCTATTCATGCTTGTCAGTGTCTACAAAGCAGCAAGAGTTTGGTGTTTCCTCTTATAAATGCTCATTCTGTTTTGCCGCATAGAAGTGATTTGACAGTGTCAGTGATTCCAGGAATTGAGATTTCATGGGAAATTGTTGGCAAAGGACCTTTTGGTTTCCGGGATGTTTGCCAGAAAGTTTATCTTTGTCTTTATACACTTTGTTGACAATCACCTTCTTAGCAGGTGACAGGTGTGACCTCTTGTCCCTACCCTTTATCAGACTTATTTTAAAACTCTTTATCTTATCATGGCACTGTAGCAAACTTCAAACATGTCTAGTTGCAAGGAGTATTATTTACTTGGAACATGTCAGCTCATGCCATTGTGTGGCCAGCTGCTGCCAGCACTCTAGATCGCTTTCTCAGAGGCTCCAGGGAAATGGGCTGTGTATGGGGATGTGAACAGGAAGTACATCTCCCTCCTTGGGAATTGGAAAGAAGGCCCATATGTTCAGTCTGGAAATACATTTCTTTCCCCTTGGAGCAGTCTTGGCAGGAGTTATGTTTTATAGAATCGGCGGCATGCCAGCCAAGAGGCCAATGGGAGCCGTCTCTTTGTCACTTTCTGCATGTTAGAACCACACACTCAGCTCTGGTATGAATTCTTTCTTTTTTAAAGTCAGACGAGAAAGACATCTTAGTGACCTTAGAGACTCAAGAGCCCTTAAAAGCTGTATTCACCATGATGATGTGGAAAAAAACGGTAAGTTGTTTTTCTTAACATAGCCTATTTCTTATTGTGGCAGGACTCCCAAACAGAGTCTAACCTGCAACTACAAACAGGAATCAGTGCGCTCAGGCATTCTTGGTGCTTCCCCATCACCTCCCTGGGCATGTGGATACTGCTGTGGCTCTCCACTGGCAAAGGTTACCTGGGACAGAGATGGTGAGTCTGGGCTCCAGAGGCAAAAGGCTTATGTTTGAAAGACTTGCTGGCTGACTTTATCACTTAGGAACTATGTGAGCTTAGGCAATACTTACCCATTTTTCTACACTGGATTCTTCATCTCTGTTTGAAAAAATAGGCATATGGTAATTTATACCTGTAATCCTAGCAGTCATGAAGTTGAAGCAGCAGGATTTTGAGTTCGAGGCCAGCCTGGGACTACATCATGAGGTTATGTCTAAAAAAATAAAAAACACAACCAAAAACGCAACCCAGAAGTTTGTAGCAGACCTTAGGCATTGTGAGATCATTAGGTATTAAGTGCTTAGAACAGAGTCCATTATGTACTACACACTGAGCGACAGCATAACATTTTCCACTGTTGTCACTGACTGGTGGGGGAGGGTTAGCCAGAAGTTGGTGTGGACAAGGCTTGCTTGGGCTCTAGCATTTCCTGGCAATATGGATTCAGGCAAGTTTATACTCTTTCCCTCATTTGCCAAATGGAGGTCATAACAGAACTGATCTGACAGAGTTGTACTGGTGATCAACTGTGAACAATGTGTAACATTAGCTTATCTAACGTTACCAGGAATTTGGTTGTGTGAAGTTGGGCCAGAGGGGAGAGGATTGCAAAGGTGTCGTTCCCTGAAACTCAAGGAGATGGATGCCACAGGCTGGGGGTGAAAGGAATGGTTTTATTTTAGAAGTCAAGTGACAACGTATTATATATGGTGGAGGGTCAGCCCCTGTTATTCTTTCAGGAGCGAGGAGGGACTTCAGTGCCTTGGCAACTGTAGAAACTATGGTAGGCTTGGTGGACAGGAACCTACAGGACACTGCAGGACACTTCTGATGACAGTGGGCCTCAGGAAGTGGCAGTTGGCAGAAGGAGCTCATGGGTGAGCCATGGGAACAATGGGGAGTCAAATGTGGACACAGAGCTTTGAATAACAAGGGAGAACATGGCCAGGAGTAGACACTGTCTGGAGAATTCTAGAAAGAACTGGTTAGAGGGAGCTTCAGGGGTCTGAGGAAAGGCCACGAGCCTGCGAAATGTAGCTAGCTCCCCACTGTGGCTGTTCACTTGAGAGTCTCTCTACTCACTCAGTCACTCAGATCTTTGGGGAGGTCTGGTCTGTGTGTGGGAGCTATGCCAGGTACAGGAGACTTAAAGGATAAACCAAGATGTGAGTGGTTTGCAAAGACTATAAGAAAACCTGATTGTCTATTTGGAATCATCCAAGTCAGGCTGTTAAAAGTCAGTAAGGAAGAACAACCATGTGTGTGTGCATGGAGTTGGGGTGGGGTATGGATCTGGAGGGTCTGTGATTCATGAGCGACTCTCTTAGATTTCTCCACTCACTCACAGCACATACTTACTGAGCACTTGCTGTACCTGCTGCCATTTGGGAGCTCAACTGTGTACCAGACTACCTTCCTTTCAGGTACTTGTAGTTGATGGGAAATGAAGATTATACTAGACAAATAAAATATAACAGGATATTCCTGGGTCTGGGACACGCACATGTTCAGATTTAGTAAATGCTGCTCACCAGTTTTTTAAAGTATCTACAAGAAGTTATGTTCCCTTTTTATTCTCCTTAAGTTCTTTTAAAAAATGTCTATTATGGGGTAGGAAAGATGATTCAATGATTAGAGAACTGACTGCTCTTGCAGACCCAGGTTTGAGTCCCAGAATCCACATGGCAGCTGACAACCATCTGCAACTCCATTTCTGGAGGATCGGACGCCTTCTTCTGACCTCTGTGGACATTGCACAACACAGGTACACCTGTCTACATGCAAGCAATACACTCATACACAGAAAAATTTAAAAAAGGTTTACTGTTAACTGATTATTTGTGTGTGTGTGTGTGTTTGTGTGTGCCTGCATGTGCTTATGTGTACCACGTGTGTTGGTGCCTTTAGAGGGCAGAGAGGGTGTTGGATTCTCTGGAACTAGAGTTACAGGCAGTTGTGTGCTGTCTGATGTAGGTGCTGGGAACCAAACTTGGGTCCCCTAGAAGAACAGCAAGCACTCTTAACTGCTGACCCCTTCTCCAGACCATCTCCTCAAGTTCTTAAAACTACACTTAGATGTCCTATTTTAAGTTGTTTCTACTGTGTCTTGGAGAATTCTTGGAAGGGCTGGATGGAAGTAAACAATCCTATTTGGGCTTTTCAGGAGTGGGTGAACCTCAGGACACAAGAGGCTGCAGGCCCTGGCCCCTTCCGAGATGGATTCTCCTTCCAGCAAGGCTCACAGAGTCTGGACTTGATTTAACTAAAGAAGCTCTGGAGTCCCTGGCAGTGAAAACAACAGAGCAGGACATGACATGGTTTCTGTTGTAAATGACATTGACCCAAACAAGCTAGACCAGGAATTTCTGTGTCTGAGATACCATGGAACTACTCTCTGCACCTGATTAGAAGAGGATTCATGCTAAAATAGGCCTCTCAGGATTCTTTTTCCAGCACAGTGTGAAATTAAACCTCTCCAACTAAGGTTTGTTCATAGAAGCTGATTCCGAGGCTCTGTTGGGGTTGAAGAGGCTCATGGCCTATGCCATCTATTTGATACAATGACAGCTCTGGCACACAGAGGTATGTGGATGCTAGAGCTTCTGGGCTCAGGGGAGTTGGGAGCAGGGATGGGTCTCACCTCAAAGGCAGGGAACAGGCAGTTGTCCCTACAGCTGGCTTGTTGCTTGGGAAAGCTGAGCCAGTTGTTTCCTTGGCACCCAGCTTCTGAGACCCCAAGGCAGGGAGATCTAAAGACATCCAGTGAAATTTGCTAGGCTTTTCTAGGTGGTGGGTTGATACGGTGGCTTTGAAATACACCAAACCTTGAGGCCAAGCCTAAGCATGGATCATTCCCTAATTTTTCTAGTGTCACTTTCACTGCAAGTGAGTAGGTAGCCCCTGTCCTTTCAGAGTTGAGAATTTCCAGTAATTCCCTAGTTGTTTTTTTTATAATTTCTCTTGAACAGCTCAGCCCTGGATGTGTTCAGAAAGGGTGTTTGTCACCCATCTCATGAACACTGACTAGCATTGGGTTAGGTTCTCCTAGAGTATGTTTTCTTTGAATCTTTTCAACAGCTGTACACAGGTAGATATTATCATTTTCCCATTTTAAAGATGATAAAACTCACATTCAGGTAAGTTAGAGAATTTGCTCAAGATCAGCAGTGACCTTGGTAATGGGGAAGTCACTAGTCTAAGTCACATTACTGATACACAGAGCAAAACTTTCTGTCTCTAGTGAACTAGTGCTGTCACTTGGCGGTGGCATCGAATTAGATGAGACCAGTACTTTTTTCTGCTCTCTGAGTAAGGCGCATAGAAAGTCCACTCTCCCAGCGTCCTGCTGTGGCTATCCTGAAGTAGAATCGATGGAAAGTCCAGAATGGGGATGGGGAGAAAAGGGAGCCTTTGCTTCTGAAGGCCCTACTGTCTCTGTGGGAAGGAAAATCCAAGTCCTCGGAGCCAGGAGCAGCAGGTATATTTTTGATCCAACATGGTAGACTTAAACAGACACCAAATCATGACCACATTGCCTTTTGTATTTCATTTTCTCATTCAGAAAATCAAGTCATTATATCCTGGGGGAGAAGCTACAGCACTGGCTATACCATATGCAGTCAATGTCGCCACAGGTAGCAGATTGAGTTTAACAAGCCATATGGATTGTAATTGTCTAAGTATGATTAATTCATAATGTTTGTTCATTTTATGTCTTATATTATGATTTGTTATTATTTCATTTAATTACGGTCTAAGTCCTTTTGCCAGGTGTTACTAGAAAACCTTAGGGATTTTAATATTCCCCAAAGGGCAGCAAATGACATCCCCATAGTTCTGACCTCTATCTGGGACTCATTTCTATTGGTGGAAGGGTCAGGAAAGATGACGTGAGCTTGGAGCAGATGGTGTGTCTGTCTGCTGCTGAACTCTGCTCGCAGACTGAGGAAAACTTTATATTGAAGGTGTTCTAATGGCTTTCTGCTCAGTTTATTGTAAATTCTAAATGGGGTGATTGAAGGCTGTAATGATCAGTGTTGCTGGATGCCTCTGGCTGCAACATCTGGTGAATGCCTCAGCTTTGTGGGTGTGCTGCCCAGGTCTTTTGTTTTAAGTATGCCATGAATTCTGCTAGAAGCAAGTATCACTAGTTCATGTATCAAGAAGAAAGAAAAAGTCAATAGCTTTGTCTTCAGGATTAGCTTTACCATAGTACATTCAGTGGAAACAGAGCTTTGGGTATGTGGCTGTGGAAGTGCTGCCATCTCTTAGGCTTGAAACCCTGATTTTTATTACAGGTTTCTAGCTCAGGAATTTAAATTGATATTCTAAGCCTTGTGAAGCCTCTGTCAGAGATAAATCCAAATTGCTAACCGCATAAGGAAAATTTAGGAAAATTGGCTTAATGTCTTGAATTAGTGAAACTCATGCATCAGAAAGGAGCAGTTTGCTTTCTGTAGATAATGGATCATGTGGAGAGCAGAAAAAAATGCTGTGCCTATCACTGAAGCTTGATTTGCCAGTAATTTAAAAGAAGTAACAATAACAGAGGCAAGATGCTTAGAGTAAATATTTCCATCACTAAGGTTATGCTAAGACACTCTAAGTCTAGGCTGCGGATGACTAATACACTAAATAAGAATAAAAGGAAGATTTTGGAAGGGAAATTGTCACTAGATTTAAACATTTTTTAAAAAATATATATTTTTTATTTTTTAGAAGAAGCATTTCATTACAGCTTTAACATACTCAAAACAGTTTCCAGAGCAAAAAAGTAGCTATAAACAGTTTCAATAGTAGCTATAAAAATTTTAGGTTCACTGTTGAATTAATACAGTTGTACAGTATTGAACTCAGTATAAATCCTTAAGACATAAAATTGAATGAGTCTTTAACCTTTAAAAAAGATCTCCATTTCATTTTAAAATATACTGTTTCTTACAGAAAGACTCATTGTTTTTGCTAATAACGCTGAGATTTTGGCACATGTGTCTTTAATCTGTATGTATCTGATTATTACTAGTCATAATCATTTGCGCTCAGATCCTTGGCTCCTGTGTATGTCTATAAAGTCATTGGTAGATTTCAATGTTTATCACCTCTACTAATTAACATGATGTAAATTTTTATGCTTCCTCCTCAGATATAATTCATTTTCTAAAATTTGTTGATTTTTTTTGTGTATGTGTGTACATCCCAAACCATCTTATTCATCTATACACCCGCTTCCCAGATGGCACCCCCCACCCAGAGCCCTTATACTTTATCTGGGCCAACTGTATGGCCTTAAACACCCAAAAGGAAAGCATAACCAAAGATTAAATGGGCCAACATAACTTCATAAAAGTCCATATGCATAGCTAAAGGCTACATAACAAGCAACAATGCCAGATAGGAGATACGTTCTTTTGAGTTGTTGGCCGGGTGGCCCAAGGGACTCCCAGATTGTAACCCAGCATAGAACTGGGAAAATGAACAGCAGACCCCAATCTTATCTAAAGGAATATTGACAACTGATTGCAGCTAGATGAGGAACAGCTGATCTTCTTAAAACAAAGACCTCTAGATAGGCTGACTAGATTCACCAGATGGACAAGTAGTGGGGAACGGCTGGGGGTACCGACAACACAGTGGACAGTAGCAGAGATGACAGATTTAAAAATTTTTAAACAGTAGTTTTATCAATTTTGGTAGTCATTAAAACGCCATTTCTAATTGTTTTCCCCATATTTATTTTCTTTGATATTTGAAAGGCAATATTACTGCTGGTGTGGGTGGGGGGAATGTGGGTGGTGGGAGGAGTGTGTGTGTGTGTGTATGTGTGTGTGTGTGTATGTGTGTGTGTGTGTATGTGTGTGTGTGTGTGTGTGTGTGTGCGTGTGTGAAGCACCAGCCTGTAATCCAGCACTCTGGAGGCTGTGGCAGAAGAACATAGAAGTTTAAGGTCACCTTTGGCTACATAGCAAGTTTAAGGCCAGTATGAATTATATAATGAGACCTTGCCCCCCCTCCCCCATACACACACACACTGAAAACTAGGATCGAAGGAAAACACAAGTTTAACTTGTCAGATAAGCAGAGACTATGGAACCGGCCCAAGGTTGCCCAACTAGTAAATGGTGGACCCAGGATTTGAGCCCAGTCTTTTTAATCAACTCATCAGTTCTTAATCATGTCCCCAAAGAAAATTCCTCAGGAAGTTACTATTTGTCTTGCCTCCTTATTTACTGAAGTCACTACTCAGTCCCCCAGTCCCAGGCTGTCTTCCTGTGTCCCACAGATTTGTATTTGTGAGATCACAAATTATGAGTTTAGCTGTGAATATAATATTACAAAATCATAGATCAGATATCACCATCTTCCCAGGAGCCAATGATAGATGCAAAATGAATCTCAGCACAGAGGAGAAAAATGCTACCTGGATCTCAGGGCAGCTCTCTCACTCACTAGGGATGTAAGGTCGACAAGTTGTAGAACTTCTGTGAGACTTGTTTTCCTTTACTGTAACATGAAAGCATTAGAATAAATGATATCCACATCTCTTCAAGTCATAAAGTCCATGATTTTAGGGAGGTGGATGTGGAAATGACCCTTGTTATTATGCCATTGTGAGTTTTAATATGAAAACACACCTCATTTTGAGATAATCGTACATTTTTTGTAACATGGCTAGAAAGCAGTCAGAAACAAATAACTTACCTACGAAATCTTCCCTTTACATGGAGGGGCTAGCATTCACCCCTCCGGGGAGAGCTGGAGAAGCTGGCAGCTGCCAGTTTTCCTGGAAAAGGGTTTCAGTGTAGTTATGCCAAGAAGCCTGTCAACCTGGCCCCAAGCCTCAGTCTCTTGTTCTAGTCTGATCCTGCCAACTGCTGCTTTTTGCTCCAGCTGTTTGGAATCTGGGCCTGGCAATATGGGTCTGCCTTGGCATGTCATGCATGATTATGTCTCTGTCTCTGTGTGCATGCCTGTGTGTCTGTGTCTGTAGACTCCGTGTGTCACAATGGGAAGGAACAAGAACAGTGTTTGGATGTGGGGCTTCATCGTCTTTACCTGCGTACTGCCAAGCCGCGTTCCGAATCTGGCTCTCCCTCCTTAACACCTTTTGCTGTTGAGCCAGCAGAAGAAGCAGTGTTAGAGAGCAGAGAGCAGAAATTGTCCCATGATCTAGCCTAGCACATATAAGAGCACAGATCTCAGCACATCCAGAGAACTACACAGGCGTTGTATGCCTTCTGCACCTTTGTGTTTTGCCTGCAGGGTGGACCGCAGGGACGGAGCTATTCAGGTATCACCAGCTGTATCCGTGGCTTCACCGTGGGTTGGAGGCATCTGAGTGCATCTGTGAAGGCTCCTGTCTGGATCTGGGGGAACATAGAAACGTGTTGGCTAAGAGGGAAGATGGGTCAGTGTCACCCTCTTATAGGTCAACCTAGGTCTTGTGGCCAACAACACTGAAGATGACCACTTGGGGCTCAGGTCTTTCAAATGTCAACAAAAATGAGCATCCCCCATGATTTCCAAGTCAGCCTCAGGTGGGTGGGAGAAAATATATTGTATAGACAATAGACCTTGTAAAATAGTTGGAATTGTTGAGTTGGTGACAATGTCCCGCTCACTATCTTTTGTTTGTGGTGCTGAGCATTAACCCCAGGACCTTGAGCACACTGGCAAATGCTCTACCACTGTGTTATATTCCCCACTTTACTTTTTTCCTATCTTCGTATTGGCGTCTGTTTCCTTTAACATTAAAAAAAAACTGTATCTTTTTATTAACATTCAATGTCTATTTATTTTGTAGTACCGAGAATCTATTCTAAGGCTTTGTGCCTATTAGGCAAGCTCCATATCACGGAATCATATTCCCAGTCTTTAAAATAGGGACTCACGACGTAGCCTTGGTTGGCTTTGAACCTACTATGTATCCCAAGCTGACCATGAACTCAAGATCCTCCTGTTCCTGTCTCCCGAGTCCTGGGATGACAGGCCTGTGCCACCAGGCCTGGCTCCTCCTTCTCTAGTCACTCTTGTGGTAGGAGTGGGCAAGTTTCAGCAATCGATCATTCTTTCAGTTACTGTGTGTTGGTGTGCCTTCCAGGGAGACAGATTAGCAAGAAGACACCTGCCCTCTCATAACTTAATTTTAGCAGAGAACATGCTGAACAACTTTAAACTCCAAAGGAAGAGATGCCAGGAAGTGCAATAAGAGAACACGGAAGTAGAGATCACCAGGTGCTACTGTTCAGCTCCCAATGCACCAGGCAAGAGAAGCCTGTTGAATACCCCAGCGATCAAGTCCTGTCCCAGAGATCCCAGTCTGAGTGAGGAGACCAGTGAACACACAGAAAATGTAACCATAGAGGCCATGCTGGGGGGGGCCACTTCACAGCACAGCTGGATTTTAGAGGTGAGTAGTCAACTCATAGCACCTAGGATTTGATCTACTCATTTGGTTCCTAATTATAAATTGGGATTTGTGGGGTTACATGGTGATCTGGGACCTGCACCATTATATAACACATTTTTATGAGTAGGTAGCTTTTCTTAACTATCTCTTAAGTTCAGCAAGGGCAGCGACCAAGAATTTTATTGCTCTGTCTTCCTTACACTAGCCCATTGCTGTCTCTTTAATAGCCACTCAACAAATACTTCTGAGATAAAATGCAGGACATCACAATTCTTTACAGTCATTATGTGAGTCATTCTAGAGCTCAAGGAAGATGAGGGGCTGCAGTTCCCTGGGGGTTGCAAGTTCTAGACTCACCCCTCACCCTCCATTTTCCCTGCTAAGGCATCACCTAACACAGCACCACATTTGTGGTGGGATGAGTGAGTATAATTCCTTCTGCTTGTAATAGTCTCAGCAGAGGGGCAATCTTGTAAGCGTTTGAGGGGTTAAAGAGTAATAGTAGACAGATGGGCCCATTGACAAGTGTGTCCCTTTGTCGTGCTTCTGTCACAACTGAATTATTCTGTCACTTGCACTGTCACTAAATCAAGCTGATCCAAGAAGTGGAAAGGCAAGGGCTTCTAGTGACTCTTAGTCACAAGGAAAGCACTGCGGTGTGTGTGCTTTCTGACTCTGGGCCAGTCTCATCACTTTCTAGGAGTGAAGAAAGGAGGCAGGGAAGAACAGGCAGGCTATGCCAGGGACCGGCTTACGACTGATGTTTTGCATCGTGTCCTGATTTGAGTGCCACTTGCTTAATTTAACCTCTCTCCTGTTTCCTGCCTGCCTAAACTGAAGGAACCTAGCTTGAGAGCTTAGCTATGCTGGATGGAAAACCTCACCAGCCAACTGTGATGCCTTCATAATTTGGGGTACTCTACTTATACTTTAGGGCCCTCATCTGACAAACTCCAAGGGCCCCCTGAGTGGTACAGTACTCCACATATGCCCAAGACCTATCTATAAGGGACTAACTAAGCAAACAGGGTCACTAATGAATAGTAAATGGCACACTTCCTGCTTCTTCTGAAACAAAACACCTGGGGGCTCCCCCTCTAGCCAGCAGGGTTCTCCCTCCTGCCAACTAGTCCAAACCAGTTCAGATAAGACTGAGGCTGTACTTGGACACCTCTTCATTTGAGGCCATAAACCTATCGGCCTTCTCTTCTTTGTTTAAATTGACCAGCACAAAATTAGGGACGGGGAAACCACTGAAACACTGAACACCCATGCCCTCCCCAGGGATGCTGGATTCTCAGTTTCTGGGCCCCCTCCACTTGTGGAGAGCTTTATCTTTCTATATGAATGTGTGTATGTATGTATGTGCGATTCTTTATGTGCATGGATATGATTCTTCTTTGACATTTATTTATTTTTATTTTATGTGTATGTGTGTTTGGCTTGCACGTATGTAAGGTTACCCATATTATGCAATGCCCACGGAGGCCAGAAAAGGGCATTGGATTCCCTGGAACTGGAGTTATGGATGGTTGTCAGCTGTCATGTGGGTGCTGGGAACTGAACTGTACTTTGCAAGAGTAGCCAATGTTCTTAACCAATGAGTCATCTCTCCAGCTCCAATAACGGTTTATTTGCTTGTTGCTCTCTGCTGATCTGAGATATTTCCTGCATTTTAATTCTTTGAGAAAACAAACCCAACTGTTAGACAGTGACCATCTAAGACCCCTAGACTGATAACATACCCATCTCACATTGCTGGTCACACTGGGGGGTGGGTGCCACAGGCTCCAGAACATCTGTGAGCTCAAGGAGCGCTTAGAGGAAGGGAGGAGCCACCACATCTGTGCCCAGCATCACATATCTCTGCTACATCAGTCTGTGGAGCTGATTGTGATTCCAATTCCAGCAAGTGGGAGTAGGTCCTGGCTGCACTAGAGCTGCTTCAGTCGTGTCCAGAAAATGTTAATTGCTAAATATATTTAGAGTCTCATGATCTTTGTCTGTCTATCATCTATTATCTATTATCTATCTAATCTATCATCTATCTATCTATCTATCTATCTATCTATCTATCTATCTATCTATCATCTATCATCTATCATCAATCACCTATCTTCTAATGTATGTATGTATGTATTTATCTATCATCTATCTATCTATCTATCATCTATCATCTATCTATGTATCATCTATCATCCATCTATCTGAGGTGCTCCCTTCGCAGGTGATTCTCTTTTGTGCCAAGTTGACGAAACCTAACCAGCACACTATCTTTCAATCACCTATCTTCTACATATCTATATTAATCCATCATCTATCAAGTCATATATCATGTCTACTATCATCTATCTATTTGGGGAAAAATTTGTTTAAACATTTTTTTTTTTTACATTTTCGTATTCATTGTGCATTGAGTGTGCCAAGGCAGGTTTGTATAGGTCAGAACTGACAACTTGAGGAAGTCAGCTCTCTCCTGCCTTCATGTGGATTCCAGGGATAGAATGGCAGTTGTCAGACTTGGTAGCAGATGCCCTCTGAGCCATCTCACCAACCCCATAGTTACTTTTTTCGTTGCTCATTACGTTGCCCATTTTGTTAAAGTTTATTTTCTTCGGTTGTCCCAATAGCTCTCCTTTGCTCATTTTTCAAACAGACTTTCTATGATTTGTTGAGATAAAGTTTCTAACATGTGAGGGATGTTTGGTTCAATTCAACAAATGCACAACTGAGCTCCTACTGTAGTCTAGGAGTATGGCAACAACTAAACCCTGACCTTGACACCTGTGAATCCAGTTAACTCCCTGCCTAGGGGGACAGTGAAAGGGTGGTTGGCTGCTAGGGGCAGCTCATTACCCAGTGGTATGAATGAGCACTATGTGTGTTGGCGTATGGCTCAGTTCTTCCATGCTTTAAACTTGATTTGTAATTAAAGATACTTGAATATGAAAACAGAAGCTATCATGCCTCTTGAACCTGTTGGCTTTGGGACTTCCTTATTAATGACAGCAGTGAAGTTTTTTTGCTTTTATTCGTGTGGTTTGCTTCAAAGTACTGCAGCCATTTTGACTTGTGTGTCTGTGTTGTCAGTTATAATGGAGGCTTAAAATGGGCAGCTCAGTGGACTCACTTTGTGTGCCTTTAAAGAAATGTTTAGTGGAATAAGGGGTACAGTAAAACGAAATCTGCCTACCCATCAACAGCCTCAAGAACCATCGCTTAAGGTCAATCTTAGTATATCTATGTAAGGTTCGCCACTATGCTCCAGATTATTTTGAGAGAAATTCAGAGATGTCACCTCATCTGCAAATATATCTGCATGCACACAATGCATAATGCATGGCACCATAGTGCTCACTGCTGATACTTGCCTGGCCCCCGAGGTGTTGGGGTTCGTAGCTCTGCCCAACTTCTCGCTGTCTGTGCTCCTCAGCCCCTTCACTTTTACCTTCCTTGTGCGTCTTTAGTACTGCTGCCTGCACATATCCCAGACATATTGGCAACGGTATCTTAATAGTGAATTGAAAATTCAATCTTAGCTCTTGTTTTATCTACTAAGTTTTATTGTCTGGGGCATCCCTGCAGTCTTGACTATGCGTGTTTGAACATGCTGCCTCATTTTGCTTTCTCTGTGCAGTTTGATGAAAATGGCTCCTAGGATTTATCCTGAAATTAATGATAATATATCAGTAATACATCACTTACTTTAGGCTTTGCAATCTTACCTCTGAGTTTTGAAAGGCAAGTAAACCAAAACAATTATAAATAATTTGAAGCAGATGCCTGGTTCTAAAATGCTACTGTTACTATTCCTGCTATTACTACCTAACTCCATGATGATAAGTTCATGTATCGTGCAGAATGAAAACCTTTAAGATTAGTGACCTTTCCCAGCACTTAGAACATGGGGCCTCTTGGCTGTTGGAAAACTACCTTTCTTAAGGAGAGCAGAAAAATCTAAGTAGGACTTACGCTGGAGAAATAATGACACCAACTGTCTGGTGTTCTTTTGCATGGTGCAAGTGAATAATAAGAGAACTTAGTTATACATAGATGTATGAATACATAGATGTATTCACACATCTATAAACCATACAAAATGCATCTATTATACTTAGCAATACTATGCTATATATTATATTTATAATATGTAGTTATAAAAGGTATACTTACAATGTTTTATGTATACTAAACTTTCAAGTAGAGTGACATTTTAATAGTTACTCTACTGACCCATCACAAGGATTTTGTCATGTCAATAAAAATATAGAATGGGGCTGGAGAGATGGCTCAGCGGTTAAGAGCACTGACTGCTCTTGCAGAGGACCCAGGTTCGAGTCCCAGCATCCACATGGTGGCTATGAACCATCCTTAACTCCAGTTCCAGGGGAATCCGAAGCCCTCTCTGACCTCTGCGGCATTGCATGACATGGATGCACTCACATACATGCAGGCAATACACTCATACACATAAAATTAAAATAATAAAATATTTTTAAAAATATAGAATGTAAAAAATAGAACATTAATGGGAATTATTATTATTATGAGACAAGATCTTACACTGTAGCCTCAAACTTGGGCTCCTTCTGCCTCAGCCTCCTGAATGCTGTGATTTTTTTTTGGAAAGATTTAAATTACTATAATTATGTCAGAGAAATGCTGTTAAGTTTTGAAGAACTACATTCAAGGTATATATATATATATATATATATATATATATATATATCCCTGTAGCCCTAACTGGCCTGGATTCGCTATGGTGACCAGGCTGGCCTCAAACTCACAGAGATCTGCCTGCCTCTGCTTCCTGAGTGCTGGGATTAAAGGCTTGC
>NW_008357637.1:3516128-3516254 GCF_000622305.1 Nannospalax galili | reverse complement strand
CTTTTAATATTTTTTTCTGTGTATCATTTTTGGTATTGTTGCCATTTTAGTAATACAAATTTTTCTAATCCATGAACATAGGTTATCTTTCCATCTTACAATGTCTTCACTTCTTTTTTATTTTAT
>NW_008357637.1:3511177-3515986 GCF_000622305.1 Nannospalax galili | reverse complement strand
TATTGTACCCTACAAAACATAAAATTGAATGAAGTTTTAACCTTCAAATAAGATCTCCATTTCATTTTAAAATACACTGTTTCTTACAGAAAGACTCACTGTTTTTGCTACTAACACTGAGATTTTGGCACATGTGTCTCTAATCTGTATGTATCTGATTATTATTAGTCATAGTCGGATGCTGGGTACCTGGTAAATGGTCTGAAGGTCGGATTCATAACAAAGAGAATCTTAGACATCATACTATCATCTCTTAGTCATAAAATCAATTGGGTTGTGATCCAAAGGAGGCACTTTAGCAGCTAGAAGAAAACTTAGTAGCTAATGTTAAAGGAATTGAGTAATTTGCGATTTATCTCCCGGTGACATATTTCAGTGTCATCTTGTTCACAAATGGATTACATATTTTGTTTGGATGTTCACATAGCACCTTCCTTTCGAAGTGGACGTTGGAGGACAACTTGTGACAGTCAATTCTCTCCTTTCACCGTGGGGGCTCTGGGGATAGAACTCAGGTCATCAAGGTTGGTGGCAAACGCCTTTACCCCTAGTCATCTCACTGGCCCCAGGTGAAGAACTTTCAATAAACATAATCAAAATTACACAGTGAGAAAAGAGAAGAGAGATAGAATTCTCATAAGTAGACAGGATGAGAATAGAGAGAGTTCTTGTTGCTAAGAAAGCAGGTAACAACAGCTCCATCAGGCTCTAGATCACAGGAGGCTGCTGTAGGTGAAAAGCTTTCATGGCTGAATCCTCTAACAAAAGATAGATGAACGAGAGAAAAACACAACACATTTATTTAATGTAACTTTTACACAGCCGGAGAGCCCTTGGGAATGAGATTCGGAAGGAACAGAGGACACTGTTTTGATAGACATGCAGAAGTGTGGTTGGAGGACAACCAGTGATATAAAGGGAGTGAGCAGGGGCAATGCAAAGGTCTTTCATTTGAATTCTTCTCTATGTTCCTGTGTGACAGTCCTTTCTTTGGGTTATGTGGATGATCCCTTAGGAATGAGAGTCTCATGACTTGTGTAAGGAGAGAACGGTAGAAGGTCAGAGAATGACTTCATAGGTTTTGTGACCTATTTTGGAGGTCAGGGTGAGGGAAAGGATAGTTTTCCTACTTCATGTGTTACCCCAAATGCAGAGTGCCAAATTAGGGGCTTATCTGTTCTGAACCCTATCACTACCAACCAGGGACATTGCTGTGGGGTTTTGGGGTGCCCAGAAGCTTTTCCATGGCCTTCGCTCTATGGGTGACAACATTGAACCCTGTGCACTCTATTCTTTCCTCCTTGGAATTTTTGTTGTGAATAGGCAGAAGTAGATTGCTTGGACCAGAAAGTGGGGACTGCTGAGTCCAGATGCTCCAGCTTTGTAGAGTAGAGGTTCTCTGCCCCACAGCCTTCACACTTCTACAATATGGATCTAGAATATGCCCCACAGGCCCATGTGTTAGAGGCCTGGTTTAAGCCTCTGGGGCTCCTGGGAGGTTGATGAACCTTTAAGAAGTAGAGCCCCATGGGAGCACCTCAGGTCAGGTCATTGAGGGCATGCCTTGAAGGGAATTGGAGGACTCCAGGCCTTTCCTCCTTTCTCTGCTACTTTGATCCCCTGTGTGCTCCTGCCAGGATGTCTGCTGTTCTCTGAAAGATCTTGTCCTGGTAGCACAAGAACTGCCTTGAATCACTCAGGTGTCTTTAGAGGACTGTAATAACTGGGCCTTTCCACTCAAAGACTGCATCATGTGAGCCCAGCTAGTAAGAGCAAACTTTGTTCTTGGTTGTAGGGGTGTATGTGTACGTGTACGTGTGTGTGTGTGTGTGTGTGTGTGTGTGTGTAGTATGTGTGTATGTGCTCATGTGGGTGTGTGCACATGGGTGTAGGTATACATGCATGCACATATGTGGAGACCATCTGCTGACTTCCTCAGTTACTGTTATTTTCTGACAGGCTCTCTTACTGAACTTGGAGCTCATTGATTTGACTAGGCTCATTGGCCAATGAGCTTCAGGGAGCCACCTGTCTCTTCTCAAGACTGGGATTGCAGAAGTGCATCACCACACCCAGCTTTTATGTGGGTGCTGGGCATCTGAACTCCAGTCCTCATGCTTTTGTAGCAAGTGCTTTACCAACTGAGCCATCTCATCAGTCCCATAGGGATTGTTCAAAGCAATAATAGCTTACTAGTTGACACTTTAATTTCTGGAATCTTATTTTCCCCTCCTAAGTACAGAATCTTATTTCTTAGTTTAAATATGGAGTTAGGGAAAGGACCCAGCATGATTAATTTTTATTTTTCTCTTCCTTAAACAGTTCATGTTCATACTTTCCCAACACATAAGCTAAGTTCAGGGCAATGCAAAATAAAAAGTAGGTACGCATTATTCTTCTATAAGTGTATACTATAAAGATCACCATCTATTTTTGTGAGCCATACCTGACAACAGCGTGTGGGCCTCAAGGCAGACTTGAAGCTTCTTTATTCTGAGTGTATGATTCTGAACTGGGAACGTTTATTTATTTTATTTTTAAATTGCATCTTTAGCTCATACTCGTACTAATGAGAAAATTAGCTATCCTATTATTCTGAGTACTTTTGATTAGCAATCCCCAAACCCTCCTAGAAGAGATTTACTGATCTTTCATCCTGAAAATCTGCTTCCCTTCTATCAAGTAGGTTGTTTGGAAAGTTATGATATTTGAAATAAGAGAAAAAAGAGCAGCATTTTTGGTAATTCTTACACTGATTTCTTAGCTTCAGTAATGTTTTCATTATTACAATAGGAAATTTGTACAAGAAATGAAAAATGCTTTCTAAATTTCAAACATTTCCTTATTTAAAATTAATTCACAAATTGGCATAATAGTCTCAGTGACAAAGAATGTTAAGTGGAAATAGTGCTAAGAGCAGGTGAAACTTCTTAGGACTGAGAAGTTTGATCCTCTCAAGGAGCTCCATGAAGGTCATGGTCCAGTTATCTATTGCTTTGCAATAAGTCACCCTGGAATTTAACATCTCAACCAACTACTTCATTATGTTCATGGTTTTGTTTGAAGGCGATGCTGAAGATATCCTTAAGATATGAATTAATCCAGTGACTTGCTCAACCTAATCTTTTCTGAAGCATTACCTTAGACAATTAAAATGATTTTATGAGTATCCCTTTTTAAAATTTAAAATACTTGACAACAAAAGCTAATTTTTTAAAAATACCTCGAGCTGCTGACTGGTGGCTTACTGCCTGAATTTGTCTCAGGAGTGTTTCATTTGGTCTGACATGGGTTTTAAAAAGAATAGCCAGGGCTCAGAGCTCGGCAGACCACCAGAGAGTGCCGGGTTCTGGCCTCCCTCTGGCCTCTAACTACCAGAAGGCCTGAGAACCCAGGGGACAGCCTGACAGCCCCTGGATCCTGCCCCCACAGGGTGGTGAGCTTCCCCTAATGGCCCCATACTATCCCCCTACCTGGGATTATGTGAGGCCCCTCCCAAGGCCTCAGGACAGATCTGGCTTTGGTGGGCTAGGGCTGAGATCCTAGCAGACAGCTTGAGAGGGTGGGTTCAGACCTCCATCAGGGTAGCTGCTGGGAGCTCAGCAGACTGCCAGAGAGTGCCTGGCTCTGGCCTTCCTCTGGCCTTCAACTACCAGAGGGCCTGAGAACCCAGGGGACAGCCTGACAACCCCCAGATCCTACTTCCCTGTGGTGGTCAGCTTCCTCTAATTGTGCCATACCATCCCCCTACCTGGGATTTTGTGAGGTCCCTCCCAAGGTCCCAGGGCAGATCTGGCTTTGGTAGGCTAAGGCTGGGATCTCAGCAACCATCAGAGAGTGCCCAGTTCAGGTCCCCCTTTGGCCTCCCTCTGGCATAGGGTTGACAACACACAGGGCTTCCTGAGAGAGCCTGGATCCTGCCTCCACATAGTGAAGGAAGCCTGAGTGTACCTGACTGGAACTTGAATTGGGCTTCTGTAGGTACCCCTGAATAGCTGCACAGATTCTTATAGGCTTTTCCTTTTCCATATTTGAAATACATGTGCCATCTGTCTCCTGCCCCCTGTCTTCTCTTGCTTGGTGTTCTCTGTGCCCAATATGGTAGCAGCTCCACCTCTTTTTCCCACTGTGCTATGTGTCATCCACACTCAACGTGGATCAGCTCCCTATAAGGAGAACCCCCTAGAGATAACCCAGGACACTGAATTTAAAAGAATCATAAACATGATCAAGGACTTCAACAAATTTAAAGAACACACGAACAAACAAATTAAAGAGCTAAAAGAAGATAGGGATAAACTTCTGAATGAATTTGTAAAAGAGATAGAAACATTGAAGAAAACTCAGGCAGAAATGAAGAAAGTGTAAAACTCAGCAAGCCAACTTGAAACACTAGGTGAAACCCTCACCTCTAGAATGAATGAAATGGAAAACTGAATATCAACACTGAAGGATAAAGTTGAAGAATTGGACCACTCAAGCAAAGAGTATGGAAAATTTCAAAAACCACAGGAATGGAATATGCAAGAGATGTGGGACACCATGAAAAGACCAAATCTACGGATCATAGGAATAGAGGAAGGAAAACAATTTCAGGTTAATTGTGTTGACCATCTCGTTAAACAGGATTGTAGAAGAGAATTTCCTGAAATTAAGGAAAGACATCCCCATACAAATACAGGAAGCACATAGAACACCAAATAGACAGGATCAGAAAAGAAACTCTTCATGACATACCATAGTAAAAACACTAAATGTACAGAACAAAGAGCGAATACTGAAAGCAAAAAAAGAAAAACAACAAGTCAC
>NW_008357637.1:3509083-3510855 GCF_000622305.1 Nannospalax galili | reverse complement strand
CAATAATAATCTTAAATGTCAATGAACTGAACTCCCGAGTCAAAAGACACAGGCTAAGTGAAGGGATTAAGAAACAAAATCCACCTCTTTGCTGTCTGCAAGAAACCCATCTCACCTTCAAGGACAGGCACTTACCTTAAGGTGAAAGAATGGAAAAGAATATTCCAAGCAAATGGCTCTGAGAAACAAGCAGGGGTTGCAATTCTAATATCTGACAAAATGGACTTCAAGTAAAACTAATCAGAAGAGATAAAGAGGGTCACTTCATTCTGATCAAAGGAACAGTTAACCAAGAAGATATTACAGTCCTTAACATATATGCACCAAATTCTGATGCATCTAAGTTCATAAAAACAACACTACAGGACTTTAAGACACAGACTGACCCCAACTCAGTAATATTAGGGGACTTCAATACCCCACAGTCTCCATTAGACAGGTCAACTGGACAAAGAATAAACAGAGAGACATCTGAATTAATGATACCATATAGCAAATGGACCTAACAGACATCTTTCAATTATTCCACCCAAACACCAAAGAACACACTTTCTACTTAGCACCTCATGGAACTTTTTCAAAGATTGACCACATACTGGACCACAAAACAAACCTCAACAAATACAAAAATATTGAAATAAGTCCATGCATTCTATCGGACCACAATGCAATAAAGCTCAAAGTCAACACTGGATGAAGCCCTAGTCACTACACAAGCTCATGGTGATTAAACAACACACAGCTAAAAAATGAGTGGGTCAAAGGAGAAATTAAGAAAGAAATAAAAGAATTCCTGGAATTCCATGAAAAGGACAATACAACACAACACAGCCTCTGGGACACATTAAAAGTCATCCTAAGAGGGAAGTTTATAGCTCTAAGTGCTTACATTAAAATATTGGAAAGAACCCAAATAAATGACCTAACACTGCAACTCAAGGCACAGAAAAGGCAAGAAAAAATGAAACCCAAACCCAGAAGAAAAGAAGAAATAACAAAAATCAGAGCAGAAATTAATGAAATAGAAACAAAGAAAACAATACAAAGAATCAATGAATCTAAGAGCTGGTTCTTTGAAAAAGTTAAACAAGGTAGACAGACCCTTAAGTCCAGTTAACCAAAAGAAAGAAAGAGCAAATCCAAATCAACAAAATCAGATACCCAAAAGATCCAGATCATCATAAGGGAATATTTTAAAAACCTATATGCTACTAAATCCAAAAGTCTAAAAGAAATGGTTTAACATGGGAACCTCCAAAGTTAAACCAAGAAGAGATCCACAGTTTAAACAGGCCCATAACATATAAAGAAATTGAAACAGTAATACAAAGCCTCCCAACTAAAAAAAAAAAAGCCCAGGCCCAGATAGATTTACAGCAGAATTCTACCAGACATTTAAAGAAGACCTCCAACCAATACTACTTAACTTATTCAAAATGATAAAAACAGAGAGAGAACTCCCAAATTCTTTCTATGAACCCAGCCTCACTCTAATACCCAAGGTAGGTAAAGACACAACCAAAAAAGAAAACTATAGACCCATATCCTTGATGAACATAGATGCAAAAATTCTCAACAAAATACTTGCAAACTGCATACAGACACACATCAAAAAGATCATTCACCATGATCAAGCAGGCTTTCTCCTAGAGATGCAGGGATGGTTCAATATATGCAAGTCAATAAACATCATAAATCATATAAATGGGCTCAAGGACAAGAACCACATGGTCACTTCAATAGATGTAGAGAAGGACTTTGACAAAAATTCA
>NW_008357637.1:3508113-3509011 GCF_000622305.1 Nannospalax galili | reverse complement strand
AAAGCTATATACAAGAAACCCA
The DNA here is from genome assembly GCF_000622305.1 of Nannospalax galili. NCBI lineage: Eukaryota > Metazoa > Chordata > Mammalia > Rodentia > Spalacidae > Nannospalax > Nannospalax galili. The sequence continues at coordinate 3,508,989 of NW_008357637.1, read as the reverse complement.
CAGCCAATATCATTCTAAATGGAGAAAAATTGGAAGCATTCCCGTTAAAATCAGGAACCAGAAAAAGATGTTCACTATCTCCACTCCTTTTCAACATAGTACTTGAAACTCTTGCTAGAGCAATAAGACAGGAGAAAGAAATTAAAGGAGAACTAATTGGAAAAGAAGAGGTCAAACTATCACTTTTTGCAGATGATATGATACTATACCTAAGAGATCCCAAAAGTTTTATGGGTTTATGGCATGGTCCATGGACAGGTTGGCGTAATTATTTAAGTTCTGTTGCTGGGAGCAGGTACCAAGCTAGTGGGCGTTGTCTTGTTATTTGTAAGTTAACAGGAAAAGCCTCTACTGGTGGGATTTGGGGGTCCTGAGGCCATTGAGGCTGGCAACTTTCACTATCTCTAAGATTACACAGTTGTTCTGTAGCTGTAGGGCATGGCTGGAATGGCACCACAGGCCGTGGCAGCTGAGGTGAAGGGGGAGGGAGATTTATCTGAAGATCTTTGGGAGCTTTTGAAGTCTGGGTGTTAATATCTGGGCTTGTTAAATTAGCAAGAGGGGGGTAAGAGTTAATTTTGTTGATGGGTGGGTTTTGTCTGACTTGGTCAAATTCTATTTTTGGAGCTGTTGAATCTGTTACTGGGCAGTCTGTAGGGTTTTTTTTTTATTGCTTAAAACCTCTCTTCTATTATTTTTTGGTGTTTGTAGGCTTTCCTCAATCTTAGGTGGGTTTTTTAAGCATTGTTGGATGGCTGCCATTATCGGGAAAAAGGAAAGGGGAAAATTATGTCTTTCTTGGATTTCTTTTTTACGAGCCAGATGCGCAAGAAAGTTCCAGACCTCTGGATCAGATATGTCTGCTGATGGGATCCA
>NW_008357637.1:3506776-3507707 GCF_000622305.1 Nannospalax galili | reverse complement strand
TTTTAAATCTTTTGTTCTGGCTGGAGCCACCTTGAACTCCCAGGTGCTCCGCAGGGGCTAGTTAATTTAAATTCTCACTTAACTGGTTTTAGCTGTGGCTTGAGTGCCTGGGGGCAGGATGACACAAGCGATTAGGGAAGTTTACCTTAGAAACTGACTCCAAGGCTTATGTGAAGAGCACCAAGTCACAAGGGGAGGTGCGAGAAACGGCGAAAGCAGGGTCTTCGTGAGTCGATGACAGAAGGATAGCCCCCCCTGGGGAGACTGGATCACAGGATTTAGTGTTACAGCTTCAGACAAGTGACTCAGCTCAGATCTCAGTGATTCAGCTCCAGCTCCAGCTTTATTGGGGTAAAACTAGGACTATTTATAGTGTGGAGACAGTAAAAGAAGCCTTAGCTGATAGGTACTCCTGGAATGCTTCATTTACATAGGGCAGTGGGCTTCTATCAGGCTATCAGACAACGCCTGATTAAAACCTGGTAGCTCCTGTGCCGGAGTGCATGTATCTTGTGACAGGCACTTCAAAAGTAAGTCAGGGAGGAGAGCAGAAGGCGCTCCGCTGAGAAGAGAAGTCTCCTCATTTGCGCCAAGCCAGCTTGTGGCTATCTGGACAAGGGGAGACTGCTACCCTAAACAGCAGGGGTCCCCAACATACCAATAACAAACAGTTGGAGAAAGAATACAGGGAAATGCTCCCATTCACAATTGCTGCAAAAAAATGAAAATATCTTGGGATAAATCCGATGAAAGACACCAAAGATCTCTACAATTAAAATTTTAAATCATTAAAGAAGATTGAAGAAGACACCAGGAGATGGAAGGACCCCCCATGTTGATGGATTGAAAGAATTAATATTGTGAAAATGACCATCCTACCAAGAGTCATTTATACATTCAATGCAATCCCAATCAAAATCCCCATGACATT
>NW_008357637.1:3504666-3506385 GCF_000622305.1 Nannospalax galili | reverse complement strand
ACCTGATATTTGACAAAGGTGCCAAGAACACACAATGGAGGAAAGAGCATCCTCTACAAATGGTTCTGGCAAAACTGGATCTCCACCTGTAGAAGAATGAAACTAGAGCCTTATCTTTTGCCTTGCACAAAAGTCAACTCCAGATGAATCAAAGACCTCAATGTGAAACTGAAAACCCTGAACCTATTAGAAGAAAATGTTGGCAGTAACTTACAAGAACTAGGTAGGAAAGGATTTTCTAAATCAGACAGAAGTTGCTCAGGAATTAAGGTCAGCAATCAGCAAGTGGGACCTCATTAAACTAAAAAGGAAAAGACACAATCAAACAAGTACAGCAAAAGAAACAATCAAAAAAATGAAGAGAAAACCCACAGAATGGGAAAAACATCTTCACCAGTGACACATCTGACAGAGGTTTAACATTCAGAATACATAAACAACTCAAAAAACAAAGAATCGAGAAACCAAATGACCCAATTAAAAGATGGGCTAAAGATCTAAACAGAGAATTCTCAAAGGAAGAAGTAAAGATGGCTAAGAAACATCTCAAAAAGTGTTCAACATCAATAGTAATTAGTAATTAGGGAAATGCAAATTAAAACCACCCTAAGGTATCACCTTATCCCAATCAGACTGGCTAGGATCAAGAGAACAAATGATACCAAATGCTGGCGATACCAAATGTAGAGAAGGGGGAACACTCATTCACTGCTGGTGGGATTGCAAACTTGTGCAACGTCTTTGGAAAAGAGTGTGGAGAACTCTTAAAAAACTAAAAATGAACCTATCATATGACCCAGTTATACCACTCCTTGGCATATACCCAAAGGGCTCATCCTATTGTAGAGACACTTGTACAACCATGTCTGCTGCTGCTCTTTTCACAATAGCTAAGAGATGGAAGCAACCTGGGTCCCTCAACTGCCAAGTGGTTAACAAAAATGTGGTATATTTACACAATGGAGTTCTATTCAGCAGTAAAGAAAGATGAAATCATGAACTTTGCAGGTAAGTGGATGGATCTAGAAACTGTTATACTAAGTCACAGACTCAGAAAAATAAATATATTCTCCCTCATATGTGGCTCCCAACACCATATCCTTTTAAATTCCAGGTCCTTTTAATAGGAAGATGCTGTATAGCAGTCCCTTCTGCATGAAATAACTACCGTCATCACGACTTTGCCTGAGCTTGATCGCTAAACATAGTCACAGTTGGGCTTATTGACAGTTGTGCTCATTCATTAAAGCAGTGCCAAGCAGGGTCACTGGACCCTCACCTGAGTATCCAGCCACTCTTCCCAGCTGACTAGTCCAGCCTTTAAAGACAAAAGAAAAATGAGGAAGAACCCAATACAGGGATGCTTTTGGAAGCCCTTGTCAAGAAACTCCAATCAACTCTCATATGAACATTTGAAAATTTCCCTGTTCTGATTTTTTTCTAGTTCCCTGTCTAGAATTTGTAATGCTAATTACTCTTGCGTTTACTTCTTCACATCTCCTATTCGTGATTCAAGGACTTTCTTCTCCCCTTAGAGACAAGAGTTATGCAATTTGGGAGTCTTTTAGATAGACCCACTGAAGGGGTAACCCCAATTGCCTCACCTTGCGTCCCTGTTCAGCATGGAAGAAGCCAGAGCAGTCTGAATCCCGATTCTTTATTGGCAATTTGGGTAACCTCTTAAGAGGATGGTGTGGTAGAATAGGAGGTAGGAATTGC
>NW_008357637.1:3493969-3504618 GCF_000622305.1 Nannospalax galili | reverse complement strand
AGAAAGAAAGAAAGAAAGAGAAAGAAAGAAAGAAAGAAAGAAAGAAAGAAAGAAAGAAAGAAAGAAAGAAAAGAAAGTACTCGAAGTTGTCAGAAAAAAGTGATGGGGAAATATGGGAGGGGTTGGAGGGGAGGGAGTGGGCATGGAGTTGATCAAAACACCTTATATGCATGTACGAAATTCTCTATAAAGTTTCTTCAAAATTAAAAAAAAAAAAAAGAAAAGAAAAGCCAGGGCCTGTGAAATGACTCAGTGGGTAAAGACCTATTGCCAATCCTGAAGACCCGAGTTCAATCCCTAGGACACACATGGTAGATGAGTAGAACCAATTGTTCTCTGACCTCCACATGCACACTGTGGCACATGCATCCCCACCATACACAAAATAAATAAATATAATTTAAAAAAATTTTAAAATATGAGCCAGCAATTTAGGTTTAATACAAGGCTCATTTTTAAACATTTTATTTATTATTTTTATTTTATGTGTATGAGTATATCGCCTGCATATATATAAGTACACCCATATATTGCAATGCCCATGGAAGTCAGAAGAGGGTGTTGGAGCCCCTGGAACTGGAATTACAGATGGTTATTATCCCAGCCATGTGGGTGCTGGGAATCAAACCCAGGTCCTCTGCTAGAGCAGTCAGTGCTTTTAACTGCTGAGTCATCTCTCCAGTCCCAAGACTCAAAATTTTTAGCTTCTGTTGGACAATGGAAACTTTGTGTCATAAAATTTTCACTTAGTTAGAGCAGAAATGAATAACAGCTGTGCCTTCAGGAAATATTTACTCTGCATCACTTCTTAGTGCTAAATGCCATTTTCAACATGCTCGCACATCCCCTCCTTTATGGTAAAAAAAAAATGTCTATGTTCAAGCTTTATTAAAAATAGGAAAACAAGAAACAAAGACGTGTGTGTGGGGTGGGGAGAAGACTGTTTCTGCATGCTTAAAACATCAATCCCCGTGCCACATTTAGTAGATAGATTACCTGCCTGACTCTGCAGATATTTGAGTTGTATCCATCACTTTCGTCACCAGAAAATATTGTTTTGTTGCTATGAACTAGGCAAGTAAGTGCTCTACCAGTGAGCCACATCCCCAGCTCAAAGTTGTTCTTAAATGCTTAGCAGAGATGCCTCAGAGTTTAGTGAGAACCCAGGACATGCAGTTGTGAGCAAAGCAAAGGACACAGGAACTCGAGTTTTCACTCTGGTGGTGGTCGGATTATGGAATTAGCACTGAACATAAGAAGAGAGAATGGATTAAAGACCGCTAAAATCCTTTGTTGCTTTGCATGAAGAAAGGTGAATTCTATTTCTCTGCCCCTAGGGAGACCCTGTTCTGGATCTATGCTTTAATCAGTAGGATATGAAATTTAAACTCTTTCCTTTCAGATGACTGACAGCTTTCCTTTCTTTCTCTTGGAGTCCCATCACCATGTTATAAGGAAACCAAGGGACCACATAGAGACACCCTGCGGAGGAGAACTGTGGTCTCAGCTGATGGCTAGCATCAACTTAACATTCTTGTGAAGAATCCATCTGGGAAACAGACCCAGGAGTCCCAGTCAAGCCACTCAGCTGCCACCATGTGGAGCAAGGATGAACTGTCCCTGCTGAGTTTTGCCTAAACTGCAGAGTTGTGCTCATATAGAGGATGTTATTTTAAACCACAAAATTTGGAGAGACATTTTACATCGTTATATGTAGTTCAGAATACATAGGTGTTCAATGTTGGTCCTTCCAGAATCTGATGCAGGTACCTTTAGTTTCCTTAGCTGAGCCATTTCTCCCTTCACTGTGTATATTCTCAATGGTGTTGACTCTGACCCTGACTCCAGGGATGAGTATTTCATTTATCTTAGCAAAATCAGGGGAATTGACAACTGAAATTGTTTCTGGAACCAAGTGTGTGGTAGCTATTGAGATGCATGAAGTATAATAAGACTTCTTCTGGTACTGATGAGAGAACTCTCTTTGTTTTCAACTGTATTTAAACTCAAGAGAATATTGAACCTAGAATCACCGGGGCCACCAGGTAGGCATCAAGAATGAAGCCAGCACAGTGGGAGGCTGAGATAAGAGAAGGAGCAAAACTGAGGCTCAATGACACTGAGTCTTGGCTGCTTGTGAAGCCCGCTGTGCTTCACATCATCCCTACCCTCAGACAACATGGACAAATAACATTTTTTGCTTATTTTGCTTGGGCCAGTTGTAATTAAATTTTTGATCACCTGATACAGTCATCCCAGACGCAGAGGGTTTGGATTTGAATCTTGATGTTAACATCTTTTTTCTTTCTTCTTTTCACATTGATTTAATTTCAGATTACAGAAAAGTTGCAAGAATGATACTAAGAATTCTCATATATAGCTTAACCAGAGCTCCCAAATGTTAACAATTTTACTTTGCTTTTTCATTTTCTTTCCATATACGTGCATACATGGTTATTATATGTGTGTATGTCTAAATGGATTGAAAATTGAAAACTTGGTATTCTTTTACTCCTAAATATTTCAGTGTGTTTCCTAAATAGGACATTCTTCTACATAACCATAGCATTTAACTATCAAAGTCAAGAAATTAATATTGATAGGATGCTATTATTTCATCTATTAGCCTTGTTTAGATTATGCTATTTGATCCCAGTAATGCTCTTCATAGCAGAAGAAAATTCTGGAGTACATACTATACTCACTGTCATGATTCATCAGTCTATTTTAATCTGAAACAGTCACTCAGTCTCTTGTAACATTGATAATTTTGAAAAGTACAGACAAGTTATTTTATGTCCCTTCATTTGGGTTTGTCTAAAGTTTCCTCATGATTAGACTCATGCTATGAGGTTTTAGCAAGAACACAACAGAAATGATGTTGTACTCTTTGCAGTGAATTAAATCAGGAGGTGCGTAGACCTCTTTGTCCATTGCTGCTGATGCTAATTTTGAGCCCTTGATTAAGGAGCTAATTGCCAATTTCTCCACTGTAAATGTTCTATTTTCTTTTTGTAATTAATAAGTAGTGGCAGGATACCTTGCATGTATGGAAATACCCTGCCATTCCTCAAATGTTTTATCTGCTAATTTTGTGATTTTTCACTTCAAACGACTGTTACTATGGAGCTGCAAACTGCAATTTTCTTAATTCTATTAGTCCCTTTATATATATTGCAAAAAACTTACCCATCAAACAAAATCATCAGAACTTACCCATCAAACAAAATCAGAACTTACCTATCAAACAAAATCAGTTGATCAATATAACACCTCTCCCCTCCCCCCCACGCATACATTTATATGGACTTGTGGAACTTAATTCTATTCAGGGATTTGTAATTCTTTACTGTCTTGCAATAGCCTGGAACTCACGATCTTACCATGTTATAGCTCAGAATGACTTCTAACTCTTGGCAATCCTCTTGCCTCAGCCTCCTGAGTGCTAGGATTTCAGGTGTGAGTCGCCATACCTGGCTGGAATGTAATTGCTTTGATGCTGAATTGTTTTTGATTCTGTCGGTGGAGCCATCCCTCAAACTGACTGCTGTGTCTGACTCTCTTTAGTGAAGGGGATAAAAAAATAACACATAGGCTTTGAGGTCAGACTGCGGAGGTTAAAATTTGAGCTCTATAACATAAACTTTATCTTCCTTAGTCTTCCCATATGGAAAATGGACACAGAAAAGAAAGACCATTTCATAGGATTATTGAAGGAGTCCATGAAGTAGCAAAAAGATTAGAACAGTATTGTTTGTACATTAAGGACTCAATATTTTAGTTGTAATCTGTCAGAATAACTGTTTTACACTGGAAATGATGGGCTAATTTTTTTTTCACAAAGAAGAATTAAGCAGATTATTGTAGGTAAAGTAAGAGAAGTACAGAAGTGCATGGAAGCTACTCTCAACGTGTTAGCCATCTTTCCTTTCTACTTTGCCAAGAGTAGTGAATGGATGTTGTTATGGACGAGGAAGCTATTCAGTGCTTGCTTATTGTTGTAGAGTCCACATTGTATTTCCAATCAGAACCCCTGTGATTGGAAAGTGAAAACAGAGACAGAATTTCCTTCTTTCAGGGTGGAGGGACATGGCTCTCTCTCTCTCTCTCTCTCTCTCTCTCTCTCTCTCTCTCAGATTACAACTAGAGCTCTTCAGTTCAAGTGGGAGGAGTGGACAGCAGGAAACCTGATGACTTGGTCCTTCTCTCTCTTTTCTCTCTCTCTTCTTTCCTCCCTCCTTCTTCCCTTCATTTCCTCAAATTATGTTTTATTGAGACCTCCCTATGTGTCTATCTGATAGACATTCTACTTAGCCTTTTATTCTTCCATGATAACTTCTGGTTAGTGTGAACATGAATCCCTCTTAATTTTGGCTTCATAAACCGATACTTGTAAACACAGAAAGTGCCATCTAAATATGAGTTTCTGTAAGCACTAGGCAAAGATCATAAGTCTCATTGCTTCCTGGTTAGATCAATGAAACAACAGTTTAGCACATCCACCACTTCCACTCTCCCCCAACTCAAACATGCTTTGTACACAACTGAAAGGAACCCTTCCTAGGGCACAGCCTTCTGTATGTATTTCTTTTTAAATATTTTATTTACTATTTTTGTTTTTATGTGTATGAGTATATTACCTCCATGTATGTAAGTGCACTCATGTCATGCAATGCCTGTAGAAGTCAGAAGGAGGTGTTGGATTCACTTGGAACTGGAGTTATGGAAGGTTTTTAGCTACCACGTGGGTATTGAGAACTGAACCTGGGTCCTCTGCAAGAGCAGCCAGTACTCTTAACTGCTGAGCCATCTCTCTAGCCCCTGTTTGAAATGTTTATGGATTTCTATTATGTAAGATTAAGCACAAATCCTGAAGCCTAAATACAGTGATCTTCTGTAGTGAATAATAGGCAACACTTCTTAAACAGTCACTATTGCTAAGCATCACTTCTATGTGTTATCTAATAGAGGTTGGAGGTTGCCATCACAAATTCCATAAATAACTGGTTATTTATAACTATGGAGCTAAGAACTAGCCCCAGACAATCTAACTCCAAAGGCTCATCAGTTGTACTGATGTGCCTTCAGGCTTAGACTCTTGTACTTAGGTAGCCTATTGCTGTGGTAATGACGACACTGAACACCTTTTTTTTTTTTTTTTTTTTTCTTGTCTCTTTGAGACAGGGTCTCCCTGTAGTCCCAGCTGACCTGAACTCACTATGTAGACCAGGCTGGCCTTAAACTCACAAAGATCTGCCTGCCTCTGCCTCCCAAGTGCTGGGACTAAAGGCGTGTGCCACCAGGCCCCGCTGACACTGAATACCTTTTGACCCTCTCTGCCAGTTGCTTTTCTCATTGCTGTGACTTCTGTGACTTGAGAGAAGCAAATCCAGGAGGAAAGATTTATTTTGGCTCACAGTTTCAGAGGCTCTCAGCTCATCACAGTGGAGAAGGAAAGGTGGGGCAGCTCTGTCTCAGGTAGTGTGAGCTGGTGGGTGGCATGTTCACATTGTGGCTGACTAGAAGCGATCCACCCTACTGATCTTCCCCTAACCAGATTCCATCTCCTAAAGGCTCTACAGCCTTCAAAATAGTACTGCAAGGACAAGGTACTCAGAATATGAGCAAGTGGGGAACATTCCAGATCCAAACTATGATGTCTATCTTCTGTTAGCAATACCCATCAAGAATCTTTCCAAATATCAACCCCACCTGCAGCCCCTGTAGATTTTTCTTCCCTCTTATTTGCTGCCCCTTCCTCAAGACCTTTGTTTGCACTATCCCTGCCTAAGATTTTAATTACTAAATATTGATCCTCTCATAATGATCACCTTAAGAATCATGTCATAGTCCACCGCAAAGTACATGTTCACCTTTGTCTCTTCATTTTTCTAAGAATGTATTTCTCTGAGGAATCAGATCTCTAGATCAGCTGGAAAAGCATGAAGCCCACATCCTCAGAGAGGCTATGTATTAACTTGAGTCTGGTGGTGAGCTGCTTCCTCTACCTTGGAGAGAATCAAGGCGGCCTGGGGTAGGAAGTGAGAGACAGGTGGGGTACACTTAAAAAAAGTTGTCAATTTGAACTTGCTTGTAGCCTCTAACACAGCTGCAGCTGCATCTTTAAAGAGACCAAGATTGTGGATGACAGGCCTGTCTCCTCCCTACTACGGGAATCCAGTCATGTACCTCCTCTGTCCTACAGTGTATGTGAAACCATCTCAGAATGACTATACCATTCTGAGGCAAGAAGTCTCTCTGAGTGTATCTTTTTGTATCATGTTGCCTTTTGAACCATGTACATGTTTAAGCATCTTATCTTACTGGGCTGATCAGAAAAGGCTATTTTCCTCTTTGGGGATGATCACTCTAATCATTGTATAATGAGGAACATAGGGCACACAGAGGCTCTCTTGAGAGGATATTGTCCTTGACCTCAACCCGGCTAAACTCTAAGCTAATGGCCAGCACCAACCTGCAAATGGGCCCTCTGGGAACCAGGTCTTTTGATTCCCTGCCTGCCATGGCAAGCTGCCTTGCTAAAGCCACCCAGAACAGAGGCAAGTGTTCCCTACTGAGCCTTGTCTAACTAGAAGATCCTGAAGCACTAATAAATTATTACCGTCATTTTAAACCACTGTTTGGCATAATTTTTTATGCATTAGTGAACAACTGGAGCTGATTTTGGTAACTGGAAGTGACATATCACTATAACAAGGCCTGAAACATGGAACAATATCTTTGGAACAGAAAGAAGGCAGAATATGGGAGGATCTGGCTGAAATGGTTAGTTGGAGTCTGCTGACCTTTGAGGACACTGAGTGAGAACTTAAGAGAAAGGGAGAAAAGAGTTTCTAGAACCTAGTAGAAAGAGGATTTTTCCTATAGTGACATAAAGAACTAGTGAACTAGTGCATAAAGAACTAGTGCATAATGAACTAGTGAATAGGACTAAGGAGAGATTCAGGAAGAATTTTGAAAGTTGGATCTATGTATGATTGGATAAGGGTAGAGAGAGATGAACTGAAAAGAGGAGCATTTGATTTTCATGCAGATTATATATTTTTTCAAGACTTCCTGGATTGGAAGAGAAACTGTTTTACATTCCTAGATAATCCAGATGCTACAGAATTTTCAAATTAAGATGTGTGTGACCCTGGGTCAGGAGTCAGCTCCACAGTAGAACTATAAGATGTACTGTGTTGTATTCCGAATGATTTAAGCCAGTGAGTGCTTCCTACAAACTTTCAGACAGATCAAAGCTCTCTAAATATCTAAATGTCACTGATCCTGTTAAACAGGAAAGTTTGTGATGCTCTGAAGGGATTGGCCTCAGCAGCCTCACCAGTAGCTTAAGGTAAAGTCTGATCTCAGTGTGGTTTGTTTGTGTTGCTTTCATCTAATGGGATCCTATTGAGATTCATAAGATATCTACAAGTTCTTGAGAGAGTTATACTGTTGGAAACAAAACCAATTGAGACCAAGGGTATAGAAACTACAGTGTCAATAGGTTTTTAGATGTCTGAACTTCTGTGGACAAATAGACTGAGAACATGGCTCAGCTGCAAATGTGGGCTATATTTTGTTTTTTTTCGAAATTATTTTTTTATTTTTTGAGAGTTTCACACATGAGTATTTTATATTTTATTTACTATTATTTTATTTTATGTGTATGAGTATATTGCCTGTATGTATGTAAGTGTGCCCATATATTGTGCAATGCCCATGGAGGTTAGAAGAGGGCATTGTATCCCCTGGAAATGGAGTTACAGATTGTTGTTAGCCACCATGTAGGTGCTGGGACTTGAATCCAGTTCCTCTGCAAGAGCAGCCAGTACTCTTAACCACTGAGCCATCTCTCCAGCCCCCCATGAGAAAAAAATATACATATATATAATTTCTACTCCTCCAAGGCCCCTAACGCATCCTATGCTCCCCATTCCCTCATAATGTACTGTCCTTTGTTTAATATAGATATAGCATAGAGAGAGCACTGAGTCCATTTAGTGATGCTTGTATATACCTGAGTTTAGGGCTGCCCACTTGGGATTACCTCTCAGGGATTCAGTCTCTGGAGAAAAATGATTCTCCCTCTCTCAATATCCATTGATTGCTTGTTACTCTTCATCTTGAAGTGGACCCCCATGAAATTTCCCCCATTCACGTTGGCATGTCAATTTTTTTCAGTATATTCAGGTCATGCTAAACTATCATATTGTATAGATTTCATCAGGCTACATTTTGTTGAAATGTAGGGATGACAGAGTACAGGATCAAGAGCACAATAGGTAGAATTAAGGGCAGTAGAGGTGAGCCTTGATCAAGGGACTCACAAAAGGTATGGGCTATAGAGCAGTACCTACTGTGTGTTTCTGTGTCTTTTCTTCATAGAGAAGTGTCCGTGAAAGCTATCTATTGCTGTACCATTGAGTCTGGGTGTGCATGGAGAAGACAACTTCCTCATCAGTTTATAGGCTTTTAGATCAAGAGAAATTTTACTTTGGGAGGTAAATTTTACAGCTATTATCTAAGGAATTCACCTTTTTGTATGGTCATTTCTTGTAGGTCAACACCTAGGAAAGAGTGGCTGAATCAAGGAGTAAGGTTTGTGTTCTGTTCTTTAAGAAGCTGTCAACTGTTTTGCACCATGTTCAACTCAGTGTTGAGTTCCTGGACCTGTTCTTTCAGCCCATTTATCCCCAACAAAAATCATTTATTCTTTCTCTAAAATTGTCTGTATCCTCTACTTCCCTCTAGCCTATAAAAAGGGTGTGATGTGTCTAAATTGCATAGAGGTTGGGGATATTCACTTTTCATTCCTGTGATTCCCCCATATACCCAGTGAATGTGCATGCTGTTTTCTTCTGTTAATCTGTTGTTATTTTATGCTAGCAGATTCAATAACTGAAACTTTCAAAGTGGGGGAATTAAGAGTGTGTACTCTGTAAGTATGAGGGTCTGAGTTTGAATACCCAGCACCCACATAAAAAAAGCTGGGCACGGTTGCATGTGACTGTAATTTCAGTATTAAGGGGATGATCCCAAGAGCTTGCAGGTTGGCTAGCCAACCTTGTCAAAACAGAGAGTGTTTAACTCAGTTAGAAACCCTTTCTCAAGGCAATATGGTAGAGGGTGATAGAAGAAAACACCCGACATCCTGCTCTGGCCTCCATGTGCACACACATGGGGATGCACAGCCACATACTCATGTATATGCACCACACACACACACACACACACACACACACACACATACCATACACAGGACACAACACACACATACAAAATAGAAGGCGGAGGGGAAGTTCCTTTTATAACTTTGATACTGTGGGTTTATATCCATGTTAAACTTAACTAGCACTGGGTCATTGAACACTTTGAGATTTAGCAAGGCGTTTTAGTTAGGCTTTATGACCCTATGACAAAATATCTGATAGAAACAGCTTTTCCTAGTTTTATTTCTGTTGCTGTGATAAAATACCCTGACAGAATGCAACTTAGAGGAGAAAGAGGTTTATTTCAGCTTGCAATTCCAGGTTAGAGTCCATCATTTTGGGGAAGTCAAGGCAAGAACTTGCATATTCACAGTCAAGAGCAGAGAGAAAAGAACGCACGCACGCCCTAGCTTGCTTGTATTCATCTTATTTCTTCACTGTTAATCAGTTCAGGAGTTCAGGAGTCCTGCTAGAGAACAGTGCCACCCACACTGGGCAGGTCTTCCTACATCAATTAATTTAATTAAGGCAATATCCCACAGACATGTCCGCAGACCAACCCAATGTAGACCACCCCTCGTTGACTCTTTCCAGGTGACTTTAGATTGTGCCAAGTTGGCAATTAAAGCTAATCATCACTCAACTTAAGGGAAGAAGGATTTATTTTGCTGACACTTTCAGAGGTTTCCATCCATTTTTACTTGGTCCCAATATACTTGGATAGAGCATCACAGCAGTGGGAGTATGTAGAGAAAGAACCCACTCATCTCACAGAGACAAAAAGGGAGGGGCTGTGGCAAGACATGTCCTTCAAGAAAAGCCCCCTGTAACCTACTTCCTCTACCTAGGGTCTTCTTCCCCAAATTTCCAACTAAACAGCACCGCCATCTGGGAATCAAGCGGTCAGCATATGAGCCTGCGGGACATTTCATATTCAAACCCCAATGCAAGATATTGAGATGATTCTACCCGTTTGTAAAGATATGAAAACTGGAGAAACTTTCCTAAAGAGTATGGTCATAAATAACCCGAAGCTGGGAACAGGTGATGAATTTTTCATTGTCTTTTGAGCCCTGTTGTTCCATCTGATTTTCTGGCTGCTGTAAATAGCTTTCTCCACCTTTGAGTGGCTCCTGGGGATGTTGTCCCAAGCACTCTGAACCACCTCTGTGTGGTGAGGGAGCCTCCCTTCCCTGGTGATTACCAGCAATGGGACTCCACTGAATGGGAATCTCAGGGTCCTAAGGTACCAAAAGAGCTGGTGTTCAGGGGAGGGTGGAGAAGGGACTACGCTCCCCTTCCTCTGTTATCTATTGGAGGGCTTCCCAAGCAGAGTTGCTTGTGGATGCCTGTTAACCTAAATTTTACTGGTGTTCATTACAAAAGACTGCCTTCTGTCCCATGCTTAATTAGGACCAACCACAGGTGTGTGGG
>NW_008357637.1:3467208-3493897 GCF_000622305.1 Nannospalax galili | reverse complement strand
GAGGGGCTTGCTAAAGCAGGAGACAAATCCAAAGGACAGAGAGCTGTGCTCTTCTCTGGTTCAGGCTCAGGATCAGGCTCTTTCCTTCCTGAGGAATCTCCAGGGTCCCTAAAACACTAGGCAAAGAAGTTTCAGGCTGACCTGTTTCAGCTATTTGTCAAATATGTCCAGGCAAGTTTGACTCTTAGAATTTCTTAACCAAACAGAGGAACTGTCCTCCTCCAAACATGGGTTCCTTAGGATGATTCTACTGTACTCTGCAGAGCTCTGGTCACGCTGGTAGTTAAATGTTCTTGCTTTTTAGTTGATATTTAGTTTCTTTTTTTTTTTTTGTTTTTACAGAGCTGAATTTTCTAAACACCCTCCTCTATCTAGAAAACAATGATTTTTCTCCTGTGGTTTTAATTTTCGTTCATTTGGATGGTTTCTTACTCTGTCTTTGTTTCAGCAGAGTAGACAATAAATACATGCTAATTCTGAGACACTAATTGAGGCACCCTGTGTAAGAATGAAAATCCAGGCTTCTACATGTGTACTGTGAAGTCCCCTCTTAATTCCAGTTCTTGAATTAAAAACATAAACATCTTGATCAAAAACTTTTCAGCTGGTTATCTTTGCTCCTTTGCAATTCAAACTGTAAGTTCAACATTTGTGTCTCAAGTGCCCTTGGAAGAACTACTACTCAGTCAGGTCCTCTTACCCCACCCCCACCCCACATTTTGCAAACAAAAGCCTGAACCCGTAGGGCTCTCACAGAATTTCAGAAGCTTGTGATTACTCTTCTGAAATCAAAAAAAGAATCCCACATTTGACAGAAATTGTTAAGAGTCTACAATTAACAAATAGATATGGCATTAGTGTTTTTCTAATCAAAATCTATTGTTCTGCGGAGGCTAGGGGCTGTTGTTTAAACTGACAGTGGCTTGCCCTTCCAGGAAGCCTGGAGAGAGACTGGCACATGGAGAGGTGAGTGAGTGTGTAGACCACGTGCTCATATCCTAATCTGTCAGCTCCCCCCAGAGCAGCTCTATTTCTGTTCTGTCTTACAACTTTACCAGTATATCCCTCATGCTGAGCAGTGACCCCTTATTTCCTGGATGTCTTCAAAGGAAAGAAAAAAATCAATGCATAAAGCTTGTTGAACTAAAAAATAAATTTAAAAAGAAGAAAAGGAATGGAAAAAGAAAGCGTGTGCTAGATGTGGGAGCATCTGGTAGGTGTCATGTCTAGCAGGGGGACTATTTGCCACTTGTATCTGGAACTACAGAAATCACAGCAAACAAAAGGAATTCCTGTGGAAATCTTCAGGGATTTAAATAATTAACTAGGTCATACAATTTTTCTAATGATGCAGGGACTTCAGATGTTCTTTATGGGTAGAAAATTTTCATAGACAAGAAACCACCTAACTTTAAAAATATCATAGCTGCTGCAAATGAAAAAGACCTGGAAAGGGGAAGTCCTTGATTTCGCTTAAATAACAGAAACAGGTGCTCTGCACTACTGAGTTTCATGTTTCTGGGCTGTTCTGCAAGGATGCCCTGAGATGTGCTCACTGCACTCTGATTGGGACATGATGCTACAGAGCAGCTAAGATCTCACCTGGAGCTCAGCACACATGCTGGCCGACTTCCCTGTACCTGACTTATTGGCAGAGGCTGGGTCTTCCTTACTTAACTCCCGTCTGAGCAGGGCCACTGAGGGAGCATATGAAGGTCTAAGTCCTTCAGGCGAAGGTGCCTCCTCATCCTTGAAGTCCTGCCTGAGGAACACAGGCTCAAGTTGATGAAAAAAGTGGGAATTCTAAGGAAGGTATCACTCTTATTTACCAGGACTACAAGACCCAGGGATACATTGCAAACAAGGCATGAATATTTTATTTTTTAAAAGTTCCCTCCTCCCCATCTCTCTTTTAGACATCCATTCAGCCATGTGGCAGCAATGTCAAGGGAAACATTCCTTTGCATGGAAGATGAGTTCCCAAGGCAGAATGTCCTTGGCTGTTACTGTCTCCACCCTTTCATTCCTCAAAACAGTGAGATCTTCCCATTTGTGCTTGAGTCACCCTTGTCTGTATTCCCCACGACCTGCAGGCACAGGGACCCTATTCTGGGACACAGGGCACCAAGCACTACTCCTGTGATGTCTAGCACACACCACTGATGCTCAGCATGGCTCCTTCAGCCTCTGTGTCTGGCCACTGCCCAGGAATTCTGCTCTCGCTGCAGCAAGACTAGGGCATTGGGACAGGGAGGTCTGGAGCCTTGGGTGCTGGCTTGTGATCTAGACATGGTTTTGCAGGTCCTGGGCAGCATGAGGTCTCTGTCTCATGAACTACCTACCTGGTGGAAGAAGGTGGCCAGAGGAGGACCACAGCAAGGCTCCCTAAAAGCATAGGTCCCTTTTGCTCAGGTTCAAGGTTTTGCCAAAACCATGTTCAGTTACTGAAACTGTGACAAGAAACTGATGAATATGAAGTGTGTTAAGAAATTCAGTGCACCTCAAACAGGACGAGGGACTGGAGGAAAAAAATAAGGCAAGCTTATGAAGGGCAGAGTGGGAAGGATGGCCTTCTTGGGCAAGGGGAAATTTTAATCTTGAGAAGACATCAATTATTATTTTTTAAAATTTATTTTGATTTATTTCTATTTTATGTGTGATGCATGTTTTGTCTGTGTGTATGTAAGTGCACCATGTGCATGCAATGCTCATGGAGGCCAGAAGAGGACATCAGATCCCCTGGAACTGGAGTTAAGGACAGTTGTTAGCCACCATGTGAGTGCCGGGAACTGAACCCAGGTCTTTTGCAAGTGTAGCTAGTGCTTTTAACTGCTGAGCCATCTCTCCAGCCCCATTAATTATTACTTAGGGAAAAAAAAAACAACTGGAGATAAGTGGGATGAGGATGGTGGGGAGACTTTCTAACACTGGAATTTTAGCAAATGAGTGAAAGTTGAGAATGAAGGCAGGGATAGAGGGGACAGAGTAGAGTCAACAGATGTTCCTGGGGAAGGCGTCTTCATGAGCCAGTCTACCTTCTTATTTGTGTAGATATTTCCTTGGAATTGAAACATTCCCTGATGAAGGGACAGGGGAGCCTCAGAAGCTGACAAGAGGTGTAAGACTCAGACGCCCCCTCCCCTAGGTCATGTAAGAAGTTGGTGGGGGAGAGGACTCTTCTGTAGCCTGTAGGTTGTGTAGGGAGCTCTAGCAATGTGGCCTTCATGAGTTGTCACCCATGCCGATCTGAGGTCGGCTCTTGAATGATGCAAACTTTGAGTCACCCACGCTCCTGTAAGTAAGTCTACAGACTTGGATAGGATTTTTCTTTGATCATTGGTGCCCTATCTGGGGTGACCAGATATTTGTGCATTTCTCCCCAGCAACAGGTAACTTAGAGATTTCCAGCTTTGAAGGCTGTCAGGATCACAGTGCACTGACTGAGGGAAGGAGTTGAAGACAAGGCGTGGACAAAGGGGTGGGCACGATTGGGTTCAGGTTCTGTGATAATAAGCGTAACTATCGTGTGATTGTGAGTGATAAAAGAAATCCGGGCCACAGAGCTTTGAAATCCTAGGCATCTTCAGTTTGAATTCAGAGGGCACGTTGTAGGAACATGTTGGAGAATTTTTTTATAAAAGGAGTTTGCCTTCTAATGCTTGGTTGCTAACTAGGACAGCCAGTTTATATCTTGATGTCAGCTTCTGTTAGTCATATAATATGTCATAGTCTTCGCCCATTGAAAAATAAGTAGCTTATGTAATGGACAAAATAAAAATTACAGAAAAATCCTTAACTTACAGCAGTTTCACTTAGAAATTTTCAAATTTACATTGCTACAAAAATGATAGACATTCAATGGAGAAGGTACCTTGAGTTTGTTTTGTTTTGTTGTTTTTTTTCAAATAGTCTCACTGTGTAGCCCAGGCTGGCCTCTAACTCACAATCTTTTTTCTTCAGCCTCTCCAGTGCTGGAATTACAGTTATGGGTCACCACACCTGGCCTCAAAATTTGAATTTTGACCTTTTCTTGGGCTAGTGACACACGTGCAATCCTGCATGGTGCTAGGTAGTAACAAGGAGCAGTCGCTCCCAGCCAGTCCCACACTTGGTGTCATCCTTTAGAGTGTTGAGCTGTAGGGTTCAGTAGATTTGCTGTATTAAATGCACTTTCAGCATTTTTATTTTCTCTTCTGATGAGTTTATTGGGACGGAGCCCACCAGAAGACCAGGAGCCTCTGTATTTCATTAGAGCAGCAACAGGAACCTTGATGTGGCACCACATCCTTTGCAGAGGCTGTTAGGAATGCAAGTCAAGTTGCCTTTGGCATCTGGCTTGCCCGCCTCTTGGATACTGTAAGAGAGGCAGCCCGTAGCTGGTCAGCGTGAGCTCACTGCTCTTCCCAAGTGCTGAAGATACTGGAAAAAAAAAGTATTTTTTTTTTCTAGAATGTAATTTGAAATAACTAAAATATCACTAACATATCTAGCTTGCAAAACCAGACGGCATTGACTAGAACCATGTTTTTCGAAATTTAAGGGTGGACTGTAACAAGCCATTGTAAACTGACCATCTAGAAGAGAGCCTACTCCACACTGTAACTAGTGCTCCCAACTGTCAGTTTTTCAAAGGGCTTATTTCCCTAGACAAGATTTCCTTGTTCTCTTTCTTACCTTTTGGCTGGTTAGCAGTAGAATGGCATGTTGTTATTTTCCAAGTTGCCAAGATTAATGCTCATTTTCTGGTTAATTAAAATCTTTTAAATAAAACACTCCAAGTTCAGAGCATTATTGTGCTCATTACCATCCCTGTAGTATCTGTGCAGCGCAGCTATTATGCCAGGCTGCAGTCATCTTAACACAGCCCTTTTATTCTGTTTGTCTTTATTGAAGACTTGGTGCTCATTACTGAATTGTCTTCTGACAGCCCAGAATACTCCCCCAGACTCTCCTCCTCAACTGTGAGAAATCTATTTTGCATCCTCAAGGGCCTTCCCGGATCAGGTAAGAGACTGCATTCAAAGATAATGAGAATTTGGCATCTACAATGTCTTAACATGGAAACCCTTTCTGCTTCATCTTCAAATCTCCCATATATTCCTTTTTTCTATCAGAATCTTTATGGGGGGCATGTAGAACTGACTTAATTCAGGGTTTACAAAAAGGGTTGGAATAATTGTATTGAAAATGTATCAACAGTACCTAAGTAAAGAGATGTGTTTGGGTTATTTACCACTTACGTTTGAAGGTGTACCTATTTCACTATAACTCAAAGGTAGCTTTCATTCTGCAAACATTCACTGTTTGGTGATGGGAATCCCCATCCCTCTGTCTCTGTCTGCTTTCTTCTCCATGAGTTGCTCAATACCATGTTCTAAGAGGAGATTGTTGTTCCTTAGGGTACTTTTCTAGACTTGCTCAATGGGGTGGAGGATTCATTTGCTGGTAATCTATTCCATGTTCTGAAAAAACATTTCATGGCCAAATTATCATGAAGACAAGAAACAAAGATGAATTTTGAGTATTTCTATTAGCAAATAGCTCTAGCTGTACACACAGAGTCCATGGCTGAGGTGAAGGAGGGTAGGCCCCCCTGCTCTTGAATTTGGCTCCCATCCCTCTCAATGGCAATGGTCCTCCACAGACACATTCTAGACCTGATTGTTCCTGAACCTGAAGGTCCCCCACACATAGGCCTCCCAGTGGGTTACTGGCTAGGGAAGAGCATGGGACATCTGTGCCTCTGGAGCTTCCACATTGGCTTTCTATCAGACAATAGCTTTCATGTCTGTGAAGTGTTTTCCATGTGATTTGCTTGAAGGTAGGTAAGTGGAAGTTCTCTGTTGCTAAGAGATTAATGGCTACTTAGCTATATTTTGGCCAGTTTCAAATTTGCTATTTCTTTTCATTTTCCCACTCTCCTTCAGATTCCTTTGCTCAACTCCAGGCTTCTGGAGGAATAAAATGTGCCCTGCCTCATAGTCCAACACCTGACTAGATTGCTGTCAATCTAAAATGAAGCCTGTCAGACTATGGTATGTTTTTCTCATCTCTCCACCCATGTCACACTTGCCCTTCTGTCTTACATGTTGTTTTATGTGTTTCCCTTTGAAATCCTAAGGATCCATTTAATGAGTCATCAAACTTTCAGCATTACATTGTGCCAGGCACTAAGCTGGTCTGTGACTGCAGGAGAATGTGGTATCTCCAGCCAGATTCTGGGCAGAAAGCTCTTCTGTCCAATGGTATACTTGGGCAGGCACTGGTAGGAAAGCAAGGACCCATGGATTCTCTGGGTGGAGACCCAATGTGGGCTGGCAAAAACTGCTAGTGCTCCTGGGTGACATGGGTGCCTGAGATCCTGGCAGCCCTTGTACTGATCATTTAAATCTGGCTCTACTTGGGACACTCCAATGCTTCAAATGGTTTCTGTGAATATGTAGAAGTCAGTGCTCTCTGGAAGCCTTATGATAGTCCTCATCAAAGGCTGATCCCTCTGTCCAAGGGTGAGTTTTATGAGAGGGAGAATAACTGGTAACTAACCACATTTTATTCTTTGACATTCCAATTACATTAAGCAAGGCAGGTGTTAAAGATCAATCGATGGGCCAGCCCAGTGATGTGAGGGCATAGAGAGGCGGGTCACCAAAGAGATGCCCCCCCACCCGGGGTTGCTGCAGGGCAGTAGTAGGTGCCTCAGAAAAGGCACTTACTCTCTGTGAGCCTCAGCCTGCGGCTTCTAAAGTGTTGTCCCTTCATTACCTCCCTGCTGCTCCCTTCTGACAGTCTGAGCCTGTCAATCTAGACCATTGCCAGGGCTGGAAACCCAGTTAACTAGGATTCGGTTCATCATTTCAAAAGACGGTCTCTGTTTGTGGAAAAAATAAATGAGTGTACTTCCTACCACCAGGCATTTTCCACTGAAGCCTGATTGGACCCCAACTTAGGTTTAATCAATTTATTTCTAACGTCACCAGCCCAGGTGCAAATGGATTTTGTCTTTTCTGGAGCAAACTAGCTGTGCTTTCCTTCTTTATTTTACAGCTGATTGACTATGGCATGGAGTTTAGTAGATTGTGGATCAAATAAATGAGGCTCATAAAATTTCCTCCCCAGGGATGAGGTTTTGATTATTCATTGACCCTAGAAAAAGACATGTGCCCTCTGGATACCCTCCCCGCCAAAAAAACAAAAACCCAAAACCCAAAACCCTCCATATGACAACCAAAGGCCAGATGCTCTTGTCCTATCCAGGACTGATTCAATTACATTTAAAGGAAAAAGGTAGAGTAGCACCTTCTTTTTTTTTTTAGAATTAGAGCATACCTGTTGGAAGAGAAACTGAGACTAGCAGTCAATGTGAAAAGTTTGATGATCCCTAGAAAATGAGGGTCAATTTGGCTCTCTGGCTAAGTTTCAAGAGGAATCCCAGGGAGTTACAGCAGGATCAATTATGGAAGTACAGTGACCGTGAGGGTTGCCTTTCACTGTGAGGATCTGAAAGCCTTGTAATTCAATTACGATTGAAATTTATTGCTTTCTAAATGAGTGAGCATCAAAGAAGAGAATGTAGGATTTAGCGATCTATTCATAACATTTTATCATCTTATCTGCTCTGAAAATGTCTGTATCCCAAGTGCCTTCTATGTGCCAAATGATGAAAGGGGGAATGTGGTAGAAATAAAAGAATATGTTCAGGATGTAGAAAATCTTGGTCAAAGTCTACTTGCTACTGTTTTGCACTGGGCAAGTCACTTAGTCATAATATACCTATTAAAAGGGTAAAATAAAGGCTGCTAGAAGTGCTTGTCTCATCATCTCTTCACTTTCTGAAGATCTCTCCTTCAGGCATGTGAGTTCCAAGATGTGCAATGACTTCAGTCCCACACGGCCCTGACCTGAGAAGGGCCCTATTCCTGGGCAGTCCCATTGTTACCATCTTAATAGATGTTGAGCAATAGGCCTTGCGTTTTTATTTTGATCTGGGTCCTGCACTTTATGTGGCTGGCCTTTCTCTGTGGATCAGGTATCCAGACTGAGGGTGAGTCATTCTGAGCAAACCTGGGGTGAATCCATACTTCCTGTCTAGGAGCCATGAGCTATCCATACCTCTTCCAGAGATTCCTCAAGATTCAGTTCAAGATTGTCTGAATGGTTTCTATAACTTACAGTGAAGCCCCCAACAGGCTGACCTGGGTTAATGCAAAGGGAAAATGTGTTTACTGGCATTACTCCCGTTGTATGCTGGACCAAGACAAATACTTGGACCAACATGTGCCAATCTAAGTGTCTCTCACAGGCATTTGGCATTTACTGATCTTTGTGGCTACCTGAGGGAGGAGTGGGAAACTCAGAAACTACAATGTAGCCATCTTGCATTGTATACAGGGAGAAACGAAAAAAAAAGCCATGTCATAAGCCCACAAATACAAACAGATGTGCAGAGGCAAGCTGAGATGAGAGACTGGCCTCACTGAAAGACCATTGGAAGTGTTGGAAATGTTTCAGTGTCCAGTGGGTCTGTAGCTCTACCTATGGTTCTTCTTGGAGGAGAGCTTCACTTCCTATCCTTGAGTTCTGAGTTGTGAGACATCAATGTTTTGCCCTGTTTTCAGTTATGGGGCTTGAACCCAGAGCCTTGTACATGCTGGGCAGATGCTTTGCCACTGAGCTACTTGTCTAGCCCCTCTTTTATCTCTAACCTCATACTGACCTCACAGGTTACAGGGAAGAGCACCCAACTTTGTAAACTTAAAAGTTCCCCAACAGTCATGGCATTCCATTGGTTACATAACAAATCAAGATGGAGCATAGCTGTGGAAAGTGTTTCCTGTTTATTTCAAAATCACATTTATCAGGTAACATTGTTCAGCTTGTAATTTTCTTAGGTGGAACTCGTGTCACATAGCAACTGCCACAAGTCATGTGTTTAAAGTCGCTTAAATGTTCATGGGGAAGATGCCACATTAATCATACAATTTGGGCTAATGTGAATATTTTTATAGGGTTATTAACATTTCAAAGATGTTAGAGCTGTTTTGGAATTTAAAATTAGATTTATGGATTTGAAGAACACATAAAAAATTAATCTGATTTCTTCTGGTTTGAAATTATGAGAATGAAACAGAGGCAGTGGAGTTAGTGGACAGAATGGAAAAGGAAATTTTAAAGACAAGAAAAAGAAGGTAAACACTGAAGAACCTGGGAAAATGCTCATGTAACTGGCAAAATGGAAAAGCTGAGATTGGGCAAATAAATGGAAAATAATGGGAAATGAATGAAAGAGAAATCGAGGGGCAGGTCTGCAGACCTCAGTGGAGGTTATCTTGATGTTTTCTTTCCTTTCTGCTTGTTTTTACTAACTTTTAAACATTCATTCTTCTGGTCACCCATTCATTCTTTGGGGTTATGGTGGTGTTTTCAGAGACGTTACTCTCTAAGGTTAGAGAAATGAAAGAACCCCGAATTCATATTCCCCAGGGGGCAGAAAGAGATTGGAGGGGAGGGGACCGACCTCCACAAGCATCTGCATGCCAAATGCTTCACCTGTGTTGCCTCAGTTGGTGCCTGCCACAGTCTGAGGTAGGTGAGGCCAGGGAGACCTAGCAAAAGCCCCTGGAGGACTTGAGAACAGGACTATAGATGAGCCTTCCCAAGGGTTGACCATTGCTCAGCTCTGGTCAGCTGCTGCCCATGGGAGGTTCCTTGCGGTCAGAGCTTTCATGTTCAAGAGAAGCCTCAAATCTATTTTTTTAATGTTAAAATCTGATGTTTTTAAAAAGGATGTTAGGTCAATTTAAAAGATACTATATGGCAATTGTGAAATGACAGCTGCTTATGATCTTTACCATGGTTTTGTCTATAAGAGATTGGAGACAGCCAAACATCCAAATTTTAATTCATCTGACACAGGTGTTGTGCAACAGACATGTATCTGTTTGCATATGAATAGATTATTTCTGAAAACATATATACACATTCATATTTAGATGATAGATGGATAAACTGAGGCCATTGATTGTGTCTGGGATAGACAATTGCATGACAGTAAATATATTATTATATATTCTTACTTTATCAAACAGAAGCTTTATGAAGAGCCTATAAACCATCAGTTTCCCCTTCTTCTGAGCCTTAGTTATTTCTCTAAATGTCAGAAATTACCTCATGAGTTTGTGGCATGATTGTGATAGACGCTCTTGTGATAGGACCCTCTTGTGATAGGGCCCTCTCTGAGTCTAGAACACACACGTGAGAGGTGGTGCAGATTCCTTTTTTTCTTTCTTTCCTTGTTTCATGGCTTTTGGAGGACAGTTCCCTGTGACTGACCTCAATCTTGTAAACTTCCAGCAGTTACTTCCCTAGGTGCTAGGATTGTGGGGGCGGGAGGAACATCGTGCCCAGTTACCCCTATGCTTCTTTCTCTCACTTGGATTTCAATTAAATGAAGAATGACCTCAGAAATCTTCTTTAGTCTGGACCAGCCTGGACCCCGTAGGGTAGGCTGAAGTCCAAGTTGGTCCCAGAGTGACTTTTCTGGCTCTCAGGGATGTCCTGGCTTCTAAGACAGCCTTAGACTTGGACAAACAATTCCTTTATCACATAGGATCATTGTTGGGTTGGAGAAATTAGTACATTCAGTTCCTCAGTCTTGGGGGAGGAGGTCCATCATTGGCAGACATTACAATATTATCTTGAACTACTGTTTTCCTAGCAAGGACTTCCTTAACTGTCTTACCTTCCCAGAGGGAAACTTAGAAAATATTGAAAAATATCCACGCATCTTAGAAACTAGATAAGGCTGGGCCCTTTAGACCACAACTCATATACCTCAGGGTTATTTCTGCAACTATGTGCTGGTGGTCTGCCTCTGTCTGCTGAACCTCACAGCTTGCCATGGACTGCCTCTTTTGGGTTGGACTGGTGTGTGCCTGGTGCCTGAAAGTTAGCCCATGCTTCTTGCTCTGCCCAGCCTTTTCTCAACATCCCCCTTTCATTCTGTGTAGTGGAAAAATTCAGCTTGCTTGATAGCTTATGTGACTCAATTTGTCCCTTCTCAGTGCAATGTATGTATTTATGGTAATAAGGGACAGCTGTTCACTAAAACACAATGGGTATTTCTTGATCTATACATGGTTTGAGGTTACTTTAGGATTTTCACCATTGTAGGATATGATACCATCTTTGACTGCAAGGCCAAGCTGCTGTCTGCTGCTTTCTGGGGTAGTTGAGATCTTCTCTGAGCTCTGATACCTTCTGTACTCTCAAGGCTCGGGGGGGAAGCGGAATTTCATTCAGACTTTAACGAAAGGTATGTTGCAGAGTTGGGGACAGGCTTAAAGGAATCTCTGGGGAAATTGAAGCTTTTAGAGGGAAATGGCAGGGAGAAGTTTTTACTAACATCCCTACTTCCCATGAGAATGGGTATTAGTGGAGTTTGGTGAGAGCTTAAGCCAAAGAGAAATCCCCTCCCCCACCTCATATACCCATATACCCAGGTCAGGGCAGGCTCCAACCCCTGCCAAACCATGGAATGGAAGCAGGCAGGAAGTGGGAAAGGCTATTCTCACTGTCTCACCCAGCCCTTTGCTATTCTGCTAGTGCCTCCCATTGGCCAAACCCAATCACAAGTCAGAAAGCCACGGGGTCTTAGCAAGGTAACTGCAAGGATAGCATCCTGGAGCAGTCAGAGGAACAATTGGCAGCAGATGGATCAGGAGTCAGGGTAGCGATGGAGACTGAGCACACCTACCTAGAGACTGTCAGTGCCTCCATGGGCTCATCACTGAAGCCAGATTCACGGGTTCATTTGGGCCTATCATAGGATGGGGGTGGGGTGGGACAATGCTGTCATTGTCCTGTCTTTGGATAGCTACTATTGGCTGTCACTCCCACTGAGGAATCTTTCTATTGCATGTTCCTATGAATAATCTACTTACCTTCTACTTTAAAAAATTTTAATTCTTTTTCTCTCGTATTTTAAAATTTGAATTAATAATAATATAAAAAGCCCTCAAGGTTGACAAGGAGCAGGATTGACAGTACAATAGCTTCTAGAAATCCCTGTTGTCCATTTAAATTTTAATGTTTCTATCATTTGTTCCTCAGTGTAAATTAACAGCCATGGCAGTGTGTTGGGTTTCTTTTCTGAAGTCGAGACTTTAAATTTAATTCAATAGCCGAGATTTACGGCGCTCCTATATTTCACACGGCAGAATCAATAATGTGACTGAAGTGAAGAAGATAAAAATTTATGGTATCTTGCAATTTAATGGTTGAAAAGATGCAATTGGAGAGATCATAAATTGTGAAGGAGTTTATGCTTCGTTGCTCCTGATTCAGTGCTTGCTGTTAGAACTTGATTTGTGGCTATTCACAAGGTGTGATTAATGATGTGATCGATGCTTGCTTCAGCGCAGTAAAGCAGTTGTAATGCTCTTCATTAGAATAAATAAAATAAATTGACTGAAGCTTTATAAAAACTGTGTAACATTTAAAATCTAAAATGTCAATTTTTTTCCCCATTACGATTTAGGTTTCTTCAGGCAGTTTCCACCTACACTGCATTGCTCATGTCATTCTTTTTGGATGTTATAGAAATCCATGTGGGTTTGGGTAAGCTTTATGCAGAGCCCACTGAAGGGGAAAAGAAGAGTTGAATAGGATCGCCAGAGCCAGGACATGGTGGTGGTTGTGCTCTGTCATGTTCTTAATGTGCATTTTGTCCTTCTTAAACACATGGAGTTTAAAGAAATCAAGGCAGAAAATGACCCTTCTGTTCACTGATTTGCTAAAACAAAATAAAAGCAGGTAGTGTTCGTTTCTGAGGCAGGTGGGTATGCAGGTGTCTTGGCAAGTGTCCACCCTTGAGAAAACTTTGCCTTCATGTTGAGCTGCTTCTGTTATCTGTGAACACTGTGATTCAAAACAGCGAGTGAATGCAGGAGGGGCAGGCAGTCTCTCCAGCTTGGGAAGCATGAGGTAAAGCTACTTGCCTCCAAACCTGGGTGAGTCACCTGGTTGCCTTTCTACACACACATAGAAATTCCTGCCAACTGGGGGGCTTATTTACCACTACTGAAAACCAGCTGCCTTTTCTTCCATTTTAAACTCTGGAATTTGGTACTATCTGTTAAAGCAAACTTGTGGCATGTCCTGGAGCGAGAGACAAGACTACAGAGATCTATAGGCTTGGCTCATTCCATGTGACCTGTTCATCCTTTTTTTTTTTTTTTAATGCTACAAGTCACCAGCAACTGACACGGTTGGTCCTATGGACTCAGAGAACTGTCATTGACTTACAGGGGCTCCAAACCAGTACTACCAGAAATCACAGATAGACACCAGGTCTTTGAGCTGGCGAGCCTTTGAAGTATGTTTGTGAGACCCAAGTGGATTCCATAAGGAGGAATGTAGAAAGGTTTGATGATGCCCTTTCATGTCAAGGTCTTAAAAAGGAGAAGAGGCACAGGAATAAGCCTCCCTAGATTTGCTTTTGATACCACATTGAAGTTCTCTTACTGATACCCTGGAGCTCCCCGGAAGTATAAGGTGGGGAGAATGCAAGGAAGTGGCCTATTGGTACTAGCTTCCAAGTCTAAGGTATCAATCCCCTGGCTTCCTGAATTTTCTGTTTCCTTTGAAAGATCATTCACTCAATCTGTACTTTCAAAATAATGAATTGTCTCAGTGTTGTAGGGACCCAGTTTCCTAAAATACTTCATGTTCTCTGCCGTGGTCAACCTCAGTTGAATGAATTTCCTTTTGACTTTGTATCTGGAAACTAAACAGGAAAGGAAGCTGTACTTTAATTTCTTAATACTTACAATATGATGTGCATTTGGGGAGAGTACTTCCTGAGTTACTTGGGTGGGGGTGCTGGAGGACACAGACAAAAAGACAAAGGAGAGAGTAGGTAGATTGAACTAAGCTGTGTAGTCTACTTGGGAGCTAGATTTCTGTGAGTGCTAACAAATATCTGACATTTGGTAGGAAATGAAGGCTGTACCATCCGTTGATGACTATTCCTGAAGCTGGAGATACAGCAGACCCCAGTGAGAGCCCTTTGAGGGCAGTGCTGTATAGAACATGTGTGATGGTTGGTCTTAGTTACCGTCTTGGTTGGATATAATGACATTTAGGACTGGTGAAACACACCTGTGTGGTGTGGGTGTGTTTCCAGACAGGACTGACAGGTGGGACAGTAGATAGGAGAGGACATCAATGTTGATAGCACCTTCCAAAACAGGAGGTCCTTTTCTTTCTGAACTAGTGTGTCAGTCACTGCTGCTGCCACTGTCAACAGATTCCAGCCTCTTTGGCCACTCAAAGTGGACTCAATAGCAGTGACTCTTCATGGATCTTCCAAACCTTCAGTACCGAATTAGGGCTGCTGAAGCATCCAGCTTCTTGGACTGGGTATGCAACCTCTCCAGGATGCAGACAGACCCCCACTCATGCTCAGCCCTACCATGTAAGCCAACCTAACAAATCCAGCTTCATTATATACCAAATATTGGTTTTATTTCTGTAAAGAAAAACCTTGCCCAACACAACTTGTAGGTCCCAAAACACCTCTTGTCTGGAACAGTGATTATCACCTACAGCAAGCACTCAGTAAATGTTCTCAGTCCCAACAACTAAGAAAATGTGTCTGCAATCTCAAGGAATAATTGTACTAGTTTGGATGGAAAGGCTTTGGTCAGACTTCAGCCAATAGATATTAGCAGTTTGGGAAACAAACAGGGTCAGAAATCCCAGCAATTTTTTTGAAATGTGAGTAGAAGGGATTGGTAGGGAAATCCCAGGCCCAATATTTAAATAAAAAGGAGCTTTTTGTTGTCAAATTGGAGAAGTGGATGAACTTCTTTGGGCCCATCTTCTTATCTATATTGGGGGGGGGGCAGGTAAGACGTTCCTGGAGTTTCCTTCAGTTCTATATCTTCGCTATGCTATTTGTCTCCTAGCTCCTTTCTAGATCTACTAAGGCCTGCACTGTGATAGAGAGAAGAGGAAATATGTACAGCTGTGGCTGACAGATGGTCTCGGGCTCTGCTCAGTGTTCTCTGTGGTTTAGATGTGAACAGGGAAGAAGCAATTTCTTGTGGCTGGTTTTTCTGTGTCTCAAGAAAATAAGCATCTGACTGCCACCTTTCTGGGATTT
Source organism: Nannospalax galili (assembly GCF_000622305.1). Lineage (NCBI taxonomy): Eukaryota > Metazoa > Chordata > Mammalia > Rodentia > Spalacidae > Nannospalax > Nannospalax galili. The sequence goes on along the minus strand of NW_008357637.1, from coordinate 3,478,734 downwards.
CCCCTTTTCTGCCAGGTTTGACAGAGGAAATTGCCCTACCATGAGGAAGTGTGATGCTCACCCCTGACAGTCGCTCAGGAGAAGTGGTGGATGCTCTCTGAAGCTCTAGATAAACTGTGAAGACACTTTGGTCACCAGATCACCCCTATTTCCCTTTTTTCTCTTTCTTTGTTGAGTTTGGCTTATAGTTGTATAGAACGTTGTGAAAATAATAACTTCATAAGGTACTGAAAAGTTTTCAAAGTCCTTTCCTGTGTGTGATCCTTTATGTGACTCACAGCCAGGCAGTCTGTGTTGGTTTGTTAGACCCATTTTGCAGAAGGAAAGACAGAACTAATCTGTGGCTTGCTCCTGATTCCCCAGCTAGGCCCTGGCTGGCTGGGAGATCAGATGAGCCTCCTTGGATCACCCATTCTTACTCGCTACCTGGCCCCAGTGCAGCACTCTACATTGAACTCACTCTCTGATCATGTAGAAGACCTTTCTGAGGATTTGTAGAACAGAAATCCAGCCTGCTACCTTTTACAAGTCAAATCAGTTCTTTTGAACATATTTTTCCCTCAGAAGACTTGAGCTTGGTCTCATGCAAATCATCTTTTAATCAAGTGCTTCCTGAAAGCATAGCTCTCTGTGACTATTGTCCTGCTTCCTTATAAAGTTGTCACAATTTAGGGAACAGGTAGGAGCGAAAGAAAGGGTCTTCCTCATCAAAGATTCCCAAACCATTCCTACTGTGGCTGCTTTGAGTTTACCAAATTTCTCTCCTGCTACAATGCCCAAGCACTCTTAGGTCAGAATGCTCTCTTAGGTCAGCCATTTTCCCACCCTCAAAGGCTGTCAGCGCCTGTGCTTGTCATTACCGTGCTTTGTGAGCTGATGAAATAGAAGCTTTCTGGGCTAGAGGTGTAAGTTTAGTTGGTAGAGGATGAAACCCTGCCTTCATTCTCCAGCACTGCATAAACCAGTGTGGTGGTACAAGCTGGTAGTTCCAGCATTCAGGGGGTGGAGGCAGGAGGATCATTTCAAGGTCATCCTTGGCTATATACAGAATTTGAGGCCATCTTGGACTAAAGACCCTCTCAAAAATGATAGGAAAGAAGGTAGGAAGGCAGGAAAGGAAAAAAAAAAGGGAGAGAAACTTTCTTCCTCAATCTGTTCTCTATTTATCCTTGAAACTAAATGCAAGTTCATTTTGTTAGCACCCTTTGCTACCTACATTTCAATGACCCCCTTACATAAGACAAAGTGGATATATTTAACTCATCTAGCATTAGTGGGTCAGAGCTGCCAAGAATCCCTCCATTCTCTGCTTTCTCTGAGTGGCCAGTTGATCTCTGAGGGCAGGGACCTGTGGGAAAGCAGCCTCAGTGGCGGTGTACAGTCCCGCAGGCAGACAGAGCCGTGCTCATTAAGCCTTCCGGTCCCTGCGAACGGCTGGCGGCCTTTTGGGGAAGCTGCTTAGAAGATTGCTAAGGGACTCCTGCTGTTACACTGAGTTGAGTTTCTTTCCTTTCTCTCCAAGTTATCCCCTTGTTAGAGAATCCTCTAAAACCAGGAGGAAGGAGAGGCAAGCTTTCTGGCTAGCTGACAGTCCTTCTGTCTCTCATTAAGGCCTCTTGCTCAGCATGTTCTGTGATGTGAACTTATGAACTCAGTACTGCTGACTTCACCATCATTGCAAAACCAGCACTTAAAGATATCAAGGACCCAATGGTAAGCGGCTCTCAGGAGACAGGAAGAAAGGCTCAGCCATTGTACTCCTGTCTACTTGTCGCTTTTGGCGGCTCACCGTTGATGGCTTTTCAAGGAATAGGAATTGGACTATGGGATGCATTCTTACCCATCCTTGAGTTCCATGTATCATGGGTGAAGAGAACCCTTTTGGTTTCTGAGGTGAATTCTGAGCACTTAGTAACGGGGAACTGGGTTTTACAAATCAGTTATGCTTTGATCCCGTAGGAAAACCCTCAGGATTATTGTGGTGAACAGTCAATACAGGGCAATTAGGGATAGAGTAAAAATAGGCAGAAGGAGGGGAAGGACTGCAGCTTAGGCTAGCTCTGAGGACCTGTCTAAGATGTGCTTGAGGCTGTTCAGTGGGGGTAGAGACTGCAGAAGAACATGTCACTTTAGACCTTTGGTTCACTGCCTTACATGACTCGGTCCTAGCTGTGGCCTCTAAGCTCCATCTCTGTCATCTTTATTTACCCTGAAGGACTAACCTGGTACTGCTGTGATTATGACACTTACTGCTAAAAGCCTCTAAGTATAGGACAGGGGCCATCCAACAAGCTCCACAGGCTCAGTTCACCCCACTGACAGTTTTTATAAATAAAATTTTGCTAGAATACAACCAGCTTCATTTGTTTAGGTATTGTGTATGGCTACATTCATACCACAGAGACTGAGAAGGTATAAGCTCTCTGGTCCTTTATGGAAAAAGTTTGCTGAACGTTGGAGTAGAGGCTGCCAAGGCCAAGCTGTGCTTAGTGGATTTAGAATTATATGGAACAAGTTGCCTTAGAGCTAAGCAAGTGGCAGAAAACAACCACTGTCTTTGTTCATGGGTTTCACTGATCAGGACAGGGCATGGCGAGGATGTCTGGGGCTTCCTGACCAATGTCTTCTGCCCTGTTCTGAATTTTTCTCTTCCCAGTCACATCCTTTAAGGCCAATCTTGAGTTTCGTTTCTTCTTGAGTTCTTTCCATCCTCCTTGTCCTTTTCAAGTGTATTGTCCTTTTGTCCAGTGATGTGTGAGTGTGGCCAGGGCAGATGCTGCATTGTTCACGGTGAGGACTCTTGGCTCACACTTGTCCATATGCTTCTTGCACTTTCTTAACACAACATTTCTTGATGTTGGTCTGCATAGTGCATTTTTCCCTTTAGTTTCTGATGGGCAACCCTGTTGGCAAATATACGGACCCTTCCAGTTTGCATTTTCAATTCTCCTGAATTTATCAGATATGACTATGAAATCAGAAGCCAATGTAAGATGTGTTTCAGAAACGAGACACTAAATTACTTTCTGTTGCAGTGCCTTTGCTTATTCCAGTACTGCATGGAATATATTTATCAAGTAAAATCCAGAGAGAGAGAGAGAGAGAGAGAGAGAGAGAGAGAGAGAAATGGGAATGGAAGGGTAGGACTCAAATAGCTAAGAAAATCCTATACCCTGCATTGGATATATCTTACCTAGAAGAAGAAGCAAGAAAGCCCTTTCAGGACATTTGCCCACGTGTCTTTCTGAACTCTCCTACTTAGGTGTTTTAGATAAACCACGCTGAAAATTTGCCAACTAAAGGTGCTCATGTTTGGATGCTAAATAAATTAATTTTTCTGGTTGCCCTGAATCCTCTTAGTTGTTTTTCCAACCGAGTTAGCAAATCATGAAGGGTGGAGAATGATCTTCTCTCCTTACACACACACACACACACACACACACACACACACACACACACACGCGCACGCACCAACACACAATCCTTTTGTTTGGTTGCCATTTCTGTGACTGCTATGTAATAGTTTCACCGTAGGTTGCTCACAGTTCATTAAGGGGTTGCTCAATTTATTAGGAAGCAATCATGCATTTGTACATTCTTTTATCTGAAGTGCACTTTTAAATGTTAGACCATACACTAATCAAGTTGAACATGATAATGAGCACACATTCAAGTTGTTAAGGTAAATGACCCAATGCACTTAGAGTGAAGATATATTTGAACTACAATTTGCACTTTTCATTGCAATATTGAACAATCCCAGCAAGGGTCAGGATGCTGTTGGGAACTGCCTTGGGAGGAGTCGATTAGTTTCACACTTAGAGCCAGACTCTCCCGCTTCACTGTCACTTTGTTTGCCATTAGCCTTTGAAAGGATAGCAGGAAGAGGAAGTCAAATTGGGGCCAAACAAAGGAGAATTTTGTAGGTCAGGTTTTGACAATGTCTAAGTAGCAGAGGGAGGAGCAGATGTGTGGATGGCCCTAAATAGCTAAGAGTCTACAAATGACTTATATTTAGGGTCAGAACAAATTTTGGTACATGATTATTTATTTTATATGTATGAGTGTTATGCCTGCATGAGTTTAAGTACGCCCGTGCCATGCAGTGCCTACAGAGGACAGAAGAGGGTGTCAGATCCCCTTGGAACTGGAGTTACAGACAGTTGTTAGCTGTCATGTGGGTGTTGGGATTTGAACCTAGGGTCAGGATGCTGTTGGGAACTGCCTTGGGAGGAGTCGATTAGTTTCACACTTAGAGCCAGACTCTCCCGCTTCACTGTCACTTTGTTTGCCATTAGCCTTTGAAAGGATAGCAGGAAGAGGAAGTCAAATTGGGGCCAAACAAAGGAGAATTTTGTAGGTCAGGTTTTGACAATGTCTAAGTAGCAGAGGGAGGAGCAGATGTGTGGATGGCCCTAAATAGCTAAGAGTCTACAAATGACTTATATTTAGGGTCAGAACAAATTTTGGTACATGATTATTTATTTTATATGTATGAGTGTTATGCCTGCATGAGTTTAAGTACGCCCGTGCCATGCAGTGCCTACAGAGGACAGAAGAGGGTGTCAGATCCCCTTGGAACTGGAGTTACAGACAGTTGTTAGCTGTCATGTGGGTGTTGGGATTTGAACCTGGGTCTTCTGCAAGAACAGCCAGTGTTCTTAACTGCTAGGCCATCTCTCCAGCCCCATTATGTATTTATTTTTGAGGCAGGATCTCATATCTCAGGCTGGCCTCAAACTTGCTATACAGCAGAGGATAATTTAGAACTTCTTAATCCTCTAGCCTCTACATCCTCAGTGCTGGGATTACAGGTATGGGCCACCATGCCTAGTTTGTGCCATGCTGGGCTAGAACTCAGGACTTCATGTATACTCTACCAACTGAGCCACATCCCCAGCCCCTGGCTTGTGGTTTTAACTTGAAAGGCATTTGCTTGAAAAACATTCATGAAACCATATATATAGAAATCACTCCAGAGAAGCCTGAATATTTTCTAGTTTCCCTATTTTGACTCCACTTGGCTCTGCCCCTCCTTATACTCCACTGCACTCTGGGAATGAAAGTATTGAATCTCAGACCCAAGCCAAGTAAGATGGTACCAAGCTGCCATGAAGGACCGAGGCACAGTGAAGGAACTGATTTCTTTCTTACACACAATGTGCTAAGAGAGAGAGAGGCGGGGGGGGGCTTATATCTGAAACCATATGTCCTGGTGTCACAATCCCCTTGTCCACATAGAAACGAATGCAGATGTATTCTGGCTTGACAAAGGTCCCCCCAACACATCACTGCTTGAAAGCTAAATGTACAGAAATCCAACACGAGTGGCTTAGTTGCTGAAGGGTAGAGACATTGTGAGTAAGCCTCCAGGGAATGGATGGACAATTATGAAACCCCCCATTAAAGGAAATACAGAAGGAAGCATGCCAAAACACACTCCTGTGAGACACTGCGTCCGGAAAAACATTTGGGCTCCTAACAGTCCTTTCTGATGTTCTAGGAGAAATAGAATTTACTCCCCACTCATGCAACACCATTTTGCTTATTTTTTGTTGTATAGATTGATAATGGGGCAACAACCTTACACTTACTGGGCACCCTGGTGAGCTCCTCTCTGCTGACCATTTTTCTACTTAAAACATCCTAATCGCTGCACAGTAGAAGCTTATGAGCTGATGAGGAACGAACAGTGAGTCTGAGTGATGGGTGCGGAATGCCAAGCAGCTGTGGTTGGCTTGCCATGCAGGGCAAACTTCCAGCAGGGATGACTGGCTGAGTCTAGCTTCCCTGGGCCTCTGTTTGGGAAACTAGACTGTGATCTTTAAGATTGCCTTCAACTATAAGGCTATTATCATGTATTGTTTCACTATTTATGAGTAAATCATAAAACTCTAAAATCAAAAGACAGTATTAAAAGTGTGTCTGTTTCAAAAACATGAATCCATTTGTCCTCTCCCTTTATCCTCAGGACAATGGTAACGTAACAGTTGGGATGCTTATTAGGCTGATGAGAAAATGGGGTACCCTTGGCCACCTCGTAAGTGGAGGAGCTGAGATCTCTTGAGACTGTAGGCAAGCACTGAGATACATGGACTCCCTTTCCCTATCCGCCAGAGGTGTTATCGGTTGTGTACTTGACCAAACAGTTGACAGTTGAAACATCCTGTCTAAACATGTTACTCTTAGGGCTTTGGGCCTCAAAATTAATGTCTGACCTCCCACTACATCTTTGTCACAGATTCACTGGTCATCAGCTCTAACACAAAAATGTCATTTGCACAACCCCTTTGATTCCTGAAAATTATCTAGGTCACTAAGTATGTAATATGTCAGCTGTAATACTGCAGCAGCTAATTCTTCCAAAAGCCGAAGACTATCTCAGAATTGCCATTGGTAATAAATCTGACCGGGACCGTCCATCCTCTCAGTTCTAAGTCTGTCATTAAGTAGAAAATGATTTGGTTCCCTCCTAAGCTGCAGCTACCACTTGGGCCTGAGTTTTACTTCTGCATAGTGTCCTGAAGTTGCTGCTTAGAAAATAACCAACCTTATTATTTATTTATTTCTGAAACTATGACAATCAAGTCAAACTACCTTGAAAATTGCTGACAACTTGGTATGTTGGAAAGTTCACAGGTCTAATATGTAAGATTTCCCTCTACCCTGGAGGAATTTTTGAAAAAAAAAATCTTCACTCTAGAAATCTTTATCACGTCTCCTGCTTCCATTGTTAACAAAACCAGTAGCTTTCCTTTCTTTAAGTCTCTGGTTCAATATTATTCTGTTCTTGTTTCCTTTTTCCTATATAATGTATAGTTTTTTTTAAAAAAAAAATCACAAATTGTACATAAGCAAATGAAGATGAGCAGGATGAGGAAGAAGAAAGGAAAAAGGAGAGAAAAAGAAGTTGTGTGTTCAACCTGTCAGTGTAGATGCCCCCCAAGACATAAATGAGCATGTGTAATTTTACCAAAATAAGGTCATCCTATTTCTAACAGATTTACTCATAAGTAATTGACAAATAAGAAACCACACATTTCTTCCTTTAAAAAAAGATTAAAAAAATTTATTTTATGTTTAGGAGTGTTTTGCCTGCATGTATACATGTGTACCACATGCATGCAGTGCCCACAGAGCCACAAGAGGACATTGGATCCCCTGGAGCCCGAGTTTCAGACAGTTGTTAGCTGCCATGTGGGTACTGGGAACCAAACCTGGGTCCTCTGCAAGAGTAGCCAGTGCTCGTAACTGCTGAGTCATCTCTACAACCCCGAAATCACACATTTTTGAAGTGTACAGACCAATGTTTTAACATATGTATGTATAGCTGTGGAACCATCACAGTTAAGATTGCAATGGGGGTGCAACTGCCAGTTACAGTCCATCCTCCTGCCTCTCTCTCTCCACCCATCCCCAACGGCCCAATCTTCAGCCAAATAAAGACTGCTGTCAGTATAGATTAGTTTCAATTTTCCAGAATTTACACATTATGCATATCTTTTCCAGTCTGACTTTCTCACTTGGTGTAACTGTCTTGAGATTCATGTGTATTGTGCCATGATCGATAGTTTATTACTTTTCATTGATGAATACAATTCTACAGTGTGAACATACCACATATCTTTTCATTTATTAGGGACCTTTGGTTTGTTTCTTTTTTTGGATATCATAAATCAAGATTCCATGGACACCCATGCACAAGTCTTGTGGGGCCTCTCCCTCCCCTCGTGGGTCATTGGCCACCGGTCCATGAGGACAAAGGGAGCAGAAGTGATGAACGGGGTCAGGACAGCCAGTGAGCAACAACGGAAGAAAGCCCTTCCAGGAGGCAGATTCAGTGATACAGCTCCGTTTATTCAGTGGGGGTCAGGGAAAATATAGTGTGGAGGCAGCAACCAAAGCTTCAGCTGATGATAGGTGCTCATAGTATGCTTTATTTACACGTGGTAGGGGGATCCTATCATCTGGCTATAGGGCAATGCCTAATTATCATATAGAAAAAACCTGGGGGTAGTTTTATTGCAGGTAACTGTGTCAAAGGTCATGTTCTGAATAAGGTCAGGCATCCAGGTAAGTCAGGCTGGAAGCCCCTGCTGAGAAAGGAACCGACCTTAACAGCAGGGTTCCCCAACAAAGTCTTTCCATGGACACACCTTTAGTTCCTTTGGACAAATATGCTGGGAATAAAATTACTAAGTAACACAGCAGCTGAGTGTTTGATGTTTCAAAAACTGTCAAGTTAATTTTGGGTGGTTATACCACTTTTCATTCTACCTACAGTATATGAGAGTTACAATTTCTCCATATTTTTGACAACTCTTAAAACAATTGGTTTTTAATGTATAGCTACTTATAGGTATGTGATGGAATCTCAGTATAGCCACTTGGATTTCCAAATGACTGATGAGACTGAACATCTTCTCCTGTGCTTAGTCATTTATTCTTCTCACTTTGCTTTGGGTTTTTTGTTTTTATTACTGACTTTGAGAATTCTTTTTATACTATTTTTAACATGTTTTGAAGTCAAGCAATGTTAATCTCCATCTTTGCACATATGAACTTCATAATCAGTTGTCAATTTCTGCTAAAAAGCTGGGATTTGGCCTGGGATTATTTTGAATGTTTAGATGAATTTAAAGAGAATCAACATCATAACAATTGGGTCTTTTGACTCATAAAGAGGGTATATCTCTCAATGTCTCTCTAAGCAGGGCTTTACAGTTTTGTGTGTGTGTGTGTGTGTGTGTGTTTTTTTGTGTGTGAATGTGGGTGTCTTTGGAGACCAGAACCCCTGGACTCCCTAGACCCCTGCCCCTATTTAGGACTAACTGCTCTTTTCCCTTCTGTAAATCACTTGGCTTGAAGGAACCAGGGGAACAAACTTCACTGTCTCCATTTTGACTGCTGATTCCTCCATTTTTGTGATGTCTCATGGTCATAGACTAGGCAAGCCTGGGCATGTCCAGGGGGCCCAGGCAGGTCTGAGGCCTTATAAGGAATAAACAGGGTCCTCTAGCCTGCACATTCCACAGCCCTGAGGGCAGCACCCACCCTCCAAGACTGTAACCAATCAATTCAAAAGTATGTTGGCGCCCACAGGCTCTTTGGACCAATCAAAATATAACTCTGTCTTTCCCCTCCTCCCTTTGTCTGAAACCTATGAAAAGCTCCTTCCCCCTGCAATGGGGGCTCTCAGACGAACCTACCGCGTTAGTGTGGTCTAAGAGTCCGAGCTTAAGCCTGAATAAAGACTTTGTTCTTGCATGCTCTCTGGACTCCGTGGTAATTCTTGGGGATCCGTTCTCTGGGCACAACATGTGAATGTGGACAGGTGTGCCACAGCACACCTATGGAGGTCAGAGGACAACCTCAGGTGTCTGTCTTCACCTTCCACCTTGATTGAGTCAAAATCTCTTTTTGTTGTCCTTTTCTGTTGCGTAGGCCTGGCTAGCTGGCCGGTGACTTAGAATCTTCCTGTCTCTGCTTCCCAGCTCCCCACAGGAACACTGGTATCATAGATGCTTGTGCTTCTAAGTGAATTCTGGAGATTCAAACACAGGACCTCACACTTGTGTGGAAGTATTTCTACCTACTTAGTCACCTTCCCAGCCCTGGTTTTATGGTTTTTAGAATACAGGTCTTTTGTATTTTTATCAAGTTGGCTTTTAGGCTATTATAAATAGTATGCTTTAAAATTTCAGTTTCTGGATAATTTGCTTAAAATTTTCAGTTTCTAATTGTTCTTTGATAGTATGTAGAAATCCTGTAATTTTTTGTATTTTGATCTTGTATCTCACAACCACATTAAATTCACTTATTCTAGCAGCTTTTGGTATATTATAGAAACTGGCTTGATAGTAGTTTATAATTTGAAATTTGTTTTAATTACATTTTATTACATTTTACTTATTGCTTGTGTATGCATATATATGTGTGTGTGAGAGAGAGAGACAGAGACAGAGACAGAGAGACAGAGAGAGAGAATGCTTCCCCTTTTTTCCTTTTATTTTTCTAGTTTTCTTTAGGATTTTCTTTTTGTCTCTGGTTTTCAACATGATTATGGTGGACCTTGGTGTAACCTTCTTCTTATTTCTTTGGGTGCTTGGGATTTCTTGGGTTTCTTGGTTCTATATGTTTACAGGTTTCATAAAATTAGAAACAATTTAAAGTAATCAATTATTGATTCAAGTATTTTTCTGTATATATCCATGTTTTTTTTCCTCAGAGACTCTGATTGCTTAGAGTTGTCTTAAAGCCCTCTGAAGTTTTATTCATGATTCTGCTGTTTTTAAAATGATCTTTTCACTGTTTTATTTTTGATAATTTAAAAATTGATGAATTTAACTTTATTTTTGAAAATCACTGTTCTTTTTAATGTATAATCTGCTATTGATCATCTAGTAGAGGTTTTTTTTTTTGACACTGTATATTTAGTCCTCCAAAGTTTTGTTGAGGTCTTTTTTTAAAACTTATTTATTTAGTAACCATATAATTAGAAGAAGCATTTCATGACAGCAGCATTGACATATTCAATAACAATTTCCAGAGCTAAGATGCCATCTGTTTCAAAATTGGCTGTAAATTTTTAGGTTTACAGTTGAATTAATACAGTTATACAATTTTGTACTCAGTATAAACCCTTTAAGACATAAAATTAAATGAGGTTTTAACCTTTAAAAAAGATCTCCATTTCACTATTAAAATGCACAGTTTCATACAGAAAAATTCATTTTCAGTACAATTGACACTAAGATGCACATGCATTTCTAATCTCTATATATCTGATATTACTAGTCACAGTTGGTTACTTTCTGAGCTTCTAGGCATCTGAGCATGGATATAAAGTCATCAGGTAGCTTTCAATGGTAATGTTTTTCACGTCTACTAATTATTAAGAAACAAATTTTTATGCTTTGAAGAATTACTTTTTTAAAATTTTTTTAAATTTAATAACCACATGATTAGAAGAAGCATTTCATTACAGCTTTAACATATTCAGTAACACACTCCAGAGCAAGAATACATCTCTTTTACAATCGCTGCAAATTTACAGGTTCTCAGTTGAATTAATACAGTTATACAATATTGAACTCAGTATAAGCCCTGTAAGGCATAAAATTGAATGAATTTTTACCTTTTAAAGAAGATCTCCATTTCATTTTAAAATATGCTGTTTCCTACATTTTTTAATATTATTTTTTTAGAAGAAGCATATCATTACAGCTTTAACATGCCCAATAACTGTTTCCAGAGCAAAGACACAGCTACAAAAGTGGCTATAAAATCTCTAGGTTCGCTGTTGAATCAATACAGTTATACAGTATTGAACTCAGTATAAGCCCTGTAAGACATAAAATTGAATGAGTTTTAACCCTCAAAAGAGATCTCCATTTCATTCTAAAATATACTGTTTCTTACAGAAAGACTCATTGTTTTTGCTACTAACACTGAGATGTTGGCGCATGCATCTCTAATCTGTATGTATCTGATTATTACTAGTCATAAGATGTTGCACTTGGATTG